>NC_091581.1:26027810-26037810 GCF_042767895.1 Penaeus vannamei
GACAGGATTCACTGGATATAAAGCCAGTTCCTAGAGAAGGAGAGAAAAAATATAGAAACAGATCTCCAAAAGGAAAAGACACAGATAATAAACAGTCTACAGAAAAGGAAGGAGATGGGAACTTTGAATGGCAGGTTAAAAGAGATCGTCGGAAACAAGTGAAAACTCAGGAAGAGACAACAAAGTTGAGTGTTTTAGTGCAACAGCAGAAAGGAGAGAAAAATAGGAAAGGCAAAGCTGATGTCAACCCTAGTTTTGCAAAGGGGAAAGCAGTATCTAAGAATGAAACCAAGTCAACAAATAAACACACTATGAAAAATAAACCTCTTGCAGTTGCATCATCGGCTGACAAACTTAGCTGGAAAATGAAGCAAAATTCTCCAGGGCAACAAGATCAGTCAGCAAAGGAAAGAGCTGGTTCTTTGTCACTTCCTGATAAAGCTTCTGCCAAGAGTAAAAGTTCTGTGCCAGTAGATGCTAAGAAGGCCATAGCTTCAGAAGAAAAGTCATCAAAGCTGAAAGCAAAGAAACTTAAAAAGAAGGAAGAGAAGATGAAAATAAGAGAGCAACAGATCCGGAAAGCTCAGGAGATGATGAAGAAAGACTCAAAGCTTTCCATGATAACAAAGGCCTTCTTAGAATCAGCCGCCTATACTGGCAGTGGTGGACAGACGTCAATAATGGAAAAAACAGCTGGCCAGGGCCTCTTGGAGAATTTCCCCAGTTTGGGTGAACAGAGGTCAAATAATGTAAAAAGAAATGACAAAGGTAATGCAGCCCCTCCTGTTACTAGTAAAAGTGGTTCTCATGAGCAGAGGAAGAAACCGAAAGACCCATCAGTTCCTCCAACAAACCAAGCCAGTGCTAACAGGGCAGCCAGTGGAAGTGCGACAACCACTTCTGTTTCAAGCTACTCAGGGGTGCTCTTAGCCTCGCCCAGGAGAGTAGTAGAATCTCAATCTCGAGCTGCAGACGAGAGCCAGGGCGAGGCAAAGAATGTGGTTGCACAGAAGAAAAAGGTGAAAACTAAGGACCGCATTGAACTGGACCTCATGTTTGCAGCACTTGAGTCCAAGAAGAGAAAAGAAAAGGAGCTTTCTGATAAAGTCCTCATGATGGAGTTGCATGTGAGTATTTTGATTTGTGAACTCATTATTTTATTCATATATGTATGTATATATGTGTGTATATATATATATATATATATATATATATATATATATATATATATATATACATATATATACATATATATACATATATATACATATATATATGTATATTATATCTATCTATCTATCTATCTATCTATCTATCTATCTATCTATCTATCTATCTATCTATCTATCTATCTATCTATCTATCTATCTATCTATCTATCTATCTATCTATCTATCTATCTATCTATCTATCTATCTATCTATCTATCTATCTATCTATCTATCTATCTATCTATCTATCTATCTATCTATCTATCTATATATCTATATATATATATATATATATATATATATATATATATATATATATATATATATATATTTATATATGCTAATTTTTTTTTTATGAATATATGAATATATTTGGATTTAAATGGACTATGTGATAGGTTTCCATAATGCACAATTTACTTTACTCTTCTTTTTTTGGATGTATTTTCTTTTATTGATTGTTTTGTTATACAGCCTGGATTGGAGAAGCCCAAGAGAGGTATGGAAACGCATACAGTTGTCAAAGGGTCAAAAAATGCCTTTGCTGGTCATCTCAGAGCCAAGGTAAATACTACAAATATGTTATTGTCTAATATCTAGTCAAGTTTCTTTGATCATATTCACATTTTCCCTTAAGAACATGCAGTGATAATCAACATGGTCCAAAATGTTTCTAATTTATTATGTCTTCAAAGATCTTATGTGGGGGTTTTACTTTTGTGAATTTAACAATGGATCAGATGTATTTGAAAAAAGTCACTTTCCACTCACTTCAGTCAACGTTATGACATGCCCAATGTAACTAAAGTATGAGACTACCCACTCCCCATTCCACCAATCAGACAAACACACATGCACACCAACGCATATATCTGCACACATAAATACACCAACTAACACATATATGTATACATCTAGGCTATACATGCATGCATATAAGTACATGCACCCAAAAGCACACACACATACTCATGTGCATATGCACACATGCACACCTACACCCACACCCATGTTTGTGCATTCCACATGGAAGAGGAATAATGATGGATAGAAAACAAAAGTGAGAAAAAGAAAGAATAAAGAATAATTCCCACAGGCTAAAGGCACTGCCCCAGCCACAACACTTTTCCGAGGCTTCCAGCGCGAAGGGAGGGAGCATAAGTACCTGTCACCGCTCAAGAAACGGATGAAGAAAGCCCGACTGCAGGAAGCTGAGACGTTGCTGGCCATTGTTAGAGGTTGGTTGCTGTAAATTTGTTTTTGGCTTTGGGTGCAGTTAGGAAGTTAAAAGCAAGTTGTTTGACCCAATGCTCCCAGGAAAATGTATTCACTTTAGTATTGTTTTATTAACTGCCTGCAGGTGCTTAGCCACAAAGTAGTCAGCTGATTTCACCTTTTCTTGAGTTTGTGGGAAAATTCTTTTTTTTAACTAATATTATCAGTATTAACAGTTATTTTTATTATAAACATCATAATTACTATAATCTTACTGACATTATTAACAGCAGTATTAAATACCAGATAATATTTTCAAAAATCTAGGAAAAGGGTAAATGGGTAGGACAGGTAGTTCTCGCAATAGGCTCTTTGGTGACTTAGTACCTGTGGAGCCACCTATATGTAAAAACAATTACTAATTTAAACACACATGGCCATGGCATGTACGCGCATGCGGTTCACTTTCAGTTTCCTATATTGTATTCTCTAATTATTCATTTTCATTCATAATTTTTTTGCAATTTGTCACTGACATTCGTATGTAATGCAGAATTTTTGCCAGACATTCACTAAATACAAACAATAACATAAAAGAAAAGAAGAAATTTAGTCAAGGTTAGGAAGGCAATTTTGGATCTTTGATTTTTGTAGGACAAGTATTTACAACCAGAAAATGGAAATCTTGTGCTGATATACTTTATAGTTAATGATATTGGATTGGTAATAGGGGAAGGGAGTAAAAGGAGAATAGGCTTCTTTGTGTGGTGTGGGGACATTACGAGAACTTGATATTTTTTTTTTAGATTAAGTTCTTACAAATGAAAAAACAAATAACCAAAACAATGCCAGGAGGTGCATAAATGATAGGTTCAGATGAATAGTGGGATATTAAGGATGTAGGGGACTGAAAGCATTTGTGGGAGGTATGCATATGTTATAAGAATTTAACAGGTGATTTGAGGCACTTGTTTGATTGTCTTATAGAAATGAAAGACTAGAAAGGGATAGGGGAATAGGTTATGAATACGAGAGGGGGTGTTACTTGAAGAAAATTACCATATGGTGTCAGAATTACTTCCTCACTCTCTCTACCTCTCATTGGCTGAGAATAAAATGTGTGAAAATAGCACATCAGTTTTTCAGAGGCTGTGCTCAATTGAATGTCAAAAGTCTAAACACACCTCCTCGAACTGTAGGAATTTATTTAAATGTATTTATTTGATTTTAATCCTGTGGTGTCAGGAAAAAATGGATGGGCATTTGTTGCTATGCTGGGAATGATTTTAAGATCACCCACGCAAATGAGAAATTAGATTCTGGACAAGCAGATTATTGTTTTTCTATAGCAGCATTGACAGAGGACTTTGGAAGGCTGTAGCATGAGAATTAGCACCATTGGAGCTATAAAACCTCACATCTGTATAGGAAACAGCAAAGATCAGGGACGGTATTCATGTAATATTTTTGACAAATTGAAGGACTCTCCTGACTATGAAATTGTTGTAGAATTTGTCTGTCACTCGTTTTAAAAGCTGTCCTTGGCAATTTCATCTTTAACCCGCTTGTGAGAGTACATTTGGAGGGCGATAATCCCCATTTCCTGGTGGTATCAAAATGGGTGTGCGGGCCAGTCCGGGAACCTGACCGCGTGCCACCTGCCTCAGGCAACAAAATCAGAGTGCAAGCTCTGATCTACATACATAGATGTGAACTATTTTTTATTAATCATATTATTTAAATATGTGTCCTGACTTTCCAGAAGCGAAAAAAGCCCAGGAGAGGCTGATCCAGGAATCCCTCGCTCAGTCGACTGAGACCAGTGTGGAAGATGAGGGAAGGAGCGTGTCTAAGTCACCGCAGTTGTTACCATCCTCCTCCCCAGCAATCCTGAAAGATAGCGATGATATAAATGAGAAAAGAGATTCGAATGATGCTAATGGGTGTGACGGGGAAGGTGGTTCTAGTGCTCTTGCAGGAGAGGAACAACTCAAGATTGATTCACTGAATGGAAGTGAAGGAGCACAGTCTACTGCAAAGTTGACTGTGGATGGAACGGAGGAGTCAGCTGTGGCAGTTGCTGAGCCCCAAGACATGAATGTGGAAACGGAGACCACCCAAGAATCTCAGGGTATCTCAGACGCAACAAGACCAGAGACTGAAAAGGACGCAAAAAATACGGAAGGAGAAAGTACATCCAACAAGAAAACAATAAACACAACAACAGCAGTAACAGACAAAGACATCAAAAAGGTCATTAAGGACATCCACACCATTGATGTCTCTCCGGCAAGAGTGGGAGGCCTCCTGGCCAGCCTTGATGATCCTGAGCTGGCCAAGAGGTGCTCTGAACTTGCCCAGGAAATCAAGATTATGGCCCACCCTGTACACAAAATGTCCTTTAGGGAGTGAGTGTTTTTTTCTTTTTTTCTTTTTTAAGAGGTAGAGGGAGGAGTGTTCTTTCATTTATCTATTCTTTATATTATTTGTTTTTCTTGTTTTTTTTCTGTAAGGCATTGATTCTCTGAATGGCTTTTCATTTCATTTTTCATTTTTCTTCTGTGCTCCTTATCTTCTATTTTTCTTTTTCTCTTTGTTTTCATGTATTTTCTTCTGGTGTATATATTCATATTTGTATATATATTTATTTGTGTGTTTGGACATTATACTGTAATATTAATCATAATGATTAGGCTAAGAAAAATGGTAGTAACAGTAGTAATAGTAATATATTTTTATGATTAATTTTGAAATTATATATTTGTTTTTCATTTTATTTCCCTTTATTTCTCTATTTGTTTCCTAATGAGAACTTCGGTTGCTCTCTTTCATTCCAGATACTGTGACCATATGATCACCCCAGAAGTGGACTCGGCAGTCAAGACCCTGGTGACGATGCTGGTGAAGTTTCAGGAACGGCAGTATCAGCGCGATCCCATAAAGGCCAAAATCAGGTGAGTAGGTGTGCGATGGAATTCAGTAGACTGTGTGTTTTAATATTTTCTTCTGTTCTGGATGAGAGGGGATGTGGGGAGGTGTGTAGTGCAATTCTGATTTTTTTTATTACTTTTTCATTTTATGTATTTTTCAGCCTGTTAATTATATCTATTTTCTTATTTGTGTGTTGCATATTTGATTATTTGTTACTGTAGTTATTATCTATTTATTTAAATGCACGTATGTGTTATTTGATGTATGTTTCTTTTAGTGTATTCAGGTTTGCTGGTACCAGACTGGAAACGTTCTTACACATGCAGGCAAGTTATTTTAAAAAGCCATAACTTGCGCAGAAAAAATTTCAGTTTGTTAAAAAATGAGCGGCTCATTGTTGCACGACTGTTGCTTTGCTTTATTAAACGTTAGTGATGGACGATACATTATTTGTACCACATGCCACTGGGGATGCCATGGGCGTACATTACATGCCCACTATGTGTTTAATTTAGTAAGTGTTTTCACACATAGTTGGCTGCACAAGTACTCTGTAACCACTAAGAAAATTATGAAAAATACCTGTCTCACCTGTTTCCCCTTTTTCTTTATTTTTGATAGTATTTTCTGGTGTTTAATATTGCTCTTAGTAATGTCAATAATGCTATAGTAATTATGATGTTTACGATAAGAATAACAGTATCAATATTGATAGCATTAGTAAAAATAAGTGTTTTTCTTGCAAACTCAAGGAAAGGTGAAATCAGCTGAAGTCACAAAGTCTACTAATTAACTCCTTTGTGGCTAAGCACTGGTAGAGCCATCTATCTGTAGAGACATTTCACAATATAGTACTATAGTGAACAGAACATTTTCCTGGGGTGATTGGGTGAAAGGGAGTTGTCATTGATAGCACAACCTAGTATGGTTCAGTTCAGTTCAAAGAGGCACTTCGACAACTTTGCGTGGCCAACAAATGAGAATGGGAAAACTGCGTGGTGAAAACAGAAAAGCAATATATTTCACACTCCTTAAAGTTTCCAGTCTGGTGCGATTGATGTTATAGATTCATTATTGTATACATTTTTTAACTTTTATAATTGTTTGCCTGTTTTATTGACCAAAATATTAGTCATTCCATTTCATTGCAATAACAAAGATAACAGTAATGTCAATGATGCATGACACAGCTTATCTGATTAGTCTTGGTTCTTCCTTTCTCACAGACGGAGATACGTGTGTGGCCTGAAGGAAGCAACAAAACTGATGACAAAGATGTCTTGTGTCATTGTCGCGCCTGACATTCAGCGCAGCAGAGGGCCTGGTAATTTTTTTGTCTTTGTTATCTTCCTTTTTTAAAAAGGTGTATGATGTGTAGCAACAATTTAAATATTTAATGTATATATGTGTGCAGGTATTATTTATAGGTAAAACTATTATTATTTTTTAAATCTAATATAAGCCTGTTAAGTATTCTATAACCTATTACAGGTCTCCTAGATGAAGTGGTGGCCAAGATGCTGAACCGTGCAAGGGAGAGTGGTGTGCCTCTCATCTTTGCCCTCTCCCTGAAGATGCTGGGGAAGCTGTGTCACAAAAGCGTACCTGTGAGCTGCATTGGCATAATAAATTACCAGGGAGCTCAGGTGAGGCTGGGGGGAAGAGATGGAAGAGGAATACAAGCTGAAAGTTGTTTTATTTTTTTGTTTATGTCGGGATACTGTGTTTTGTTGTGTTTTTGTTTGTGCAGCTGTTATTTTTTATGAATTATTGTTTACTGCTATATTCTGTGAGGCTAGATAGGATAATTTTCTTATTAGTTAGTATATATTTTTATTGATTTTTATTATTCATTGTAATTTTTTTCATCACCTGAATGTTTGCTTTCATGTTTTTTGCTATTTGAAAAGGGTATGTACGGTTTTTAGAGATGGTTGCCGTATTATTTCTGGGAGTTAATTTATGGATATTAAATATTCAACTTTTGGTAACCAAATAACTAGATATCCTCATAAAAAAGGTAAATAGATAAATGATAGATCATTGAATCAACCACCACTTGTACAAAAGAAGGCTAACACAATATCTCATTCTTTCAGGACGTCTTCAATCAGTTGATGGAGCTAGTACCAGCAGCCAAGGCCAAGTACCAAGCTCTCGTCAATACTGGACTGTGTACTGTACCTGCTGAAGGCGAAAGACTCTCGGATGAGGAGAAAGAGCCTGAAGGATCCTCCTCAAAAGATGCTGTGACCTCGTAATTTGTTATATTTTTACGTCGAGGCATAGGGTTTGTGTGTGATGACTGTGAGTGAGTTCGGTGAGGGTACTTTGGTGGCTGTGATTGGTACTGACTGTACATGTTGCCTCTAAATGGCTTTCAGGGATTGTAACTGATGCTTGTAGGTGACTAATTCGAGGCCTGGGAATGGCTGTGTGTTAAATAATTAATATGTAAGTGATATTTTGTTATTTACAATTACAAGCAAATGTGCAGAATCTATTCTCATCAGTATAGATGGGAAAAATGCTATTGAAATTTGAAACGGTTTACAGGATAAAAGAATAGTTCAGCTTATTGGTATATATGGGTGACTTTGAAAAGTATTATTTTACTTTTTTAGGAAATGCTTTGAAATTTGTGAAAACTGTATATAAAAGGGAAAAAAACTGAAATATATATGCAGATATATTGTCCAGTAGGGGATATGATTTTGAAAAGTATTTTTAGTATTATTTTGATAATATTTTTCCCCCCAAGTGTGCAAGTGATAGTCATTACTGAAAATTAAAAAACGCTTGGAGAGCATTTACATGAAAAACTGAAATTTATTACTGGATTATGCTCTACTTAATGACATATAATTTCTTGTCAAATGTTTTATTTATTTATTAATGTTCCACTTTATAATACCTCTTTCTTCAACTTTTTTTTTCTTCATCTTACTCAAGAAATAGTTTGCAATTTTTTCTTCATCTTACTCAAGAAATAGTTTACATCAAGACATTATTACTTTTGTGCTCAGGATGCCTTTCAGATGATCTTGAGAGATCGTAGTACATACAGTAGCCTTATGGAGTACAATTTCTCTTGAAAATGTTTGCCCCAGTTTGGACTCGGAAGGTTATACTATGACTTCAAGATATTTTCAATGAAGAGGGTATGGTTTGTTTCCTAGAATCTTTATTCAGTTAATGTTTTCCTTCTGTATGCCAAAAGACATTTAGATAATTTGTCTTTCTTGAAGACCCCAAGACAGGCATGAGAGGAATGGATGATAGAATTTGATATTTATTTTGTAGATGTAGAAAGACTATTATATCTGGTTGGATTCCGGGAACCAGAATACGTGAAATAAGAGAAAAAAATACAAATTGAAAAAGTTCATGTAACAGTAAAATCAGCAGTTTATTAATTTAAAAGAAATATGTGACAAATATTTTAATGAAACTCCAAGGAACTTTTAGTAGATTATGGTGCATTATTATATGAAATGCCAAAGTCTTCCAATCAGTTATGAAAAAGGGAATAATATGATAAACAATTTTTTTTCTTGGCTTAGCTTCATTTAATCTATACTTCTTGAGAAATGAGTGCAATAAAATAATGGTGTAAGAGTAACCCTAAGTGTATTAATCCCTGGGAGTAAGTAAACTTATTGAATTGAAAAAGAATTACTAAAGACGCTGATGTTTTTCTTGCTTTCCAAATCTGTCAGCATGGCAACCTACATTTACATCTCGGTAACTAGTATACCTGTATATATATCCCATTGGAAGCATTGTACATTTTACATGCATGCATTATCTATGGGAGGGGGGTTGGGTATTCATCATTTTTGGTTCGTTATATAATATTATCATATATTGCAGTAGTTCTCTCATTGTGAAGAAATATAAGAATGTAATGAATTTTATGAGCTAGCCTAACTGCAAACTAACAGGTGGGTTCCAGGACTTTCATGTTTGGGGATCCAGCATTGATATGAACTAGAGATCAGGTTTTGAAAAATTATTGGGAGATTGACAGGTGATATAAACATACTCATTTAATTGATGACAACTCATTTTGCCTACCTCCCCCCCCCAAAAAAAAAAAAAGAAATCAAAAATAAAAAAGTAAATAATAATCTAGGTGCAGACGTGGCTAGGGTCCTTTAAAAAAATATATGTCAGATTTTGATATTGTACAATTTGTTTGAATGTATATATCTCTTGGAAATAACTGGTGAGACAGTTCAAATTTTTGTGTAGCTATTTATTTTTTTATCTTTTGTTACTGGCACATTTTCTACTGAATCATGTAGTAGCACACGCATCAAGTGTTTCAAGAAAGACGAGGGACGGAATAAGTAGGTCGTAAAAAATAGACGAGCTGAAAATCACGAGTAATGTGCATAATGAACTTAATGTGCCTAGTGAATAATGTGAACATAATGTGCATAGTGAATTATGTGAATATAATATATACTGAAAATCATATGAACATAATGAATGATGAACATAGTAAATATTACCGTCTGTGCAGGTTGGATATTTTGCGATTGTTTTAAGAACTAGAAAGATTTTGCAGTGTTGACTTTCTTGTTACCATTAATGTATTTTTTTGCAGAAAAAGGTATGAATGAGAATAAATAATTTCA
>NC_091581.1:26062810-26065310 GCF_042767895.1 Penaeus vannamei
AGTTATAGAAAAATATTCCGTGTATTTGGAAATATACAGACAGACAGACAGACGACAAATAAACAGACAGACAGACAAATAAACAGACAGACAGACAAATATACAGACAGACAGACAAATATACAGACAGACAGACAGACAGACAAATAAACAGACAGACAGACAAATAAACAGACAGACAGACAAATATACAGACAGACAGACAAATATACAGACAGACAGACAGACAAATAAACAGACAGACAGACAAATAAACAGACACACAGACAGACAGATAAACAGACAGACAAACAAATAAACAGACAGACAGACAAATAAACAGACAGACAGCCAAATAAACAGACAGACAGACAGATAGACAAGTAGACAGACAGATAGACAGACAAATAAACAGAGAGACAGACAAATAGACAGACAGACAAACGAACAGACAGATAAATAGACAGACAGACAAACAAACAAAGAATCAGATAGACAGACAAACGAACCAATAGACAAACAGACAGAGAAACGAACCAATAGACAAACAGTTAGACAAAGAAACAGACAGACAAACAAACAGACAGACAGACAGACAAATAGACAGACAGACAAACAAACAAAGAATCAGATAGACAGACAAACGAACCAACAGACAAACAGACAGAGAAACAAACCAACAGACAAACAGTTAGACAAAGAAACAGACAAACAAACAAACAGACAGACAGACAGACAAATAGACAGACAGACAGACGTGCAAACTCTCCCCCACGCCCGCAAACAGCATCCTCCAGCATCTTACAGAGATAAGCTCCTCCCCCGCATCTCTGTCCTAGCCTCCTCATCTGTCGTCTTCCCCCTCCCCCCCCTTCTCCTCTCCTCCTACCCTTCCATCCTTAATCCCCCACCTCCCCCTCCTCCTCTCCTCCTTCCCCCCTCCCATCCTTATTCCCCTCCTCCTTTCCCCTCCCATCCTTATTCCCCTCCTCCTTCCCCCTCCCATCCTTATTTCCCTCCCCCCTCCCCCGCTTCTCCTCTCCTCCCCCCCTCCCACCCCCGCAGAAGGAGGGGTTAAGTAGACTGTTTGGACTTGATATGTGGGTTGGGAGAAGGGGTGATTGGGAGGGGGGGTAGGAGGGGGGTGGAAGGGAGGAGGGGAAGGGAGTGAGAAGGAAAGGGATAGAAGAATAAGAATAAGAGAGAGAGAGAGAGAGAGAGAGAGAGAGAGAGAGAGAGAGAGAGAGAGAGAGAGAGAGAGAGAGAGAGAGAGAGAGAGAGAGAGAGAATGAGAGAGAGAGAGAATATATTAAACAAATAACAAACAGTCAAAGAAACAAAGACACAAATACCCCATCAAATAAACACAGAAAAATCCTTCAACCTCCCCCACAACCCCTCCCCTCCCCCTCCTTCTTCCTCCCCCAAAATACAAAGAAAAAAAAACATACCCCTTAAAAGTCCCCCTTCTCCCCTTCCCTCCACCACCCCCGCAACCCAACCTAAACAAAACAAAACATCACCCTCCTCTCCCCTACCCCTCCTAACCCCTCCCCCCCAAGTACAAAACCTCCCCCTACTCCCCATAAAATTCTCCCCCTCCTCCCCCACAGAAAAAATACCCCCACCCAAAAGACAACAAAAAAATCTCCCCCTCCCACCCTACTTATACCCCCTACCCCCCCAAAAAACTACCCTCCCTACCTACAATCCCCCTCCTCCCCAAAAACCCTTCCCCTACCACCCCAAAAAAACCCTCCCCCACCCCCTTACCCACCCCACCCCCCCCCCCCAAAAAAATTAAAACTCCCCCCTATCCCTCCCCATCCCTACCCCTCCCCAGCCTACCCTCCCAACCCCCCACCCCCTCCCCCCTCAAAAAAAAAGAAAAAAAAATCCCCGCCAAATAAGACAAGGCTGATAGAAATCGCAGTCGTTTGCCATCGTGGGGCGGCGTCCACCGGGGGCCTTGTCTCACAGAGGCAGATAAGCGACAAAGTTCCTTCTGGCAATCTCCTTAACTCCTTAACCGGCTCGAGTCTCGGAAGTTGGAATGGTAATAGTTATATTTTTCTGATCTTTGGGTTTCCTCTTCTCTCTTGTTCGTTCTCTTGTTCGTTCTCTCTTGTGGTCTCTTGTTTTTCGTTCTCTCTTGTGGTCTCTTGTTTTTCGTTCTCTCTTGTGGGTTCTCTCTTGTGGGCTCTTGTTTTTCGTTCTCTCTTGTGGGTTCTCTCTTGTGGGCTCTTGTTCTTTTTTTTTTTCTTTTTTTTTTGTCTTTTCGTGTTTTTTTTGTTTCTTCTTCTCTTTCTTCTTGGCCTGTCTCTTGTTCGTTCTCTCTTGTGGGTTCTCTCTTGTGGTCTCTTGTTTCTTGTTTTTTGTTTTGTTTTGTTTTGTCGTCTTTTCGTGTTTTTTTCCTTTTTTTTCTTCTTCTTCTCTGTTTGTCTCTTCTCTTCTCTTCTCTTGCTTCTTGATTTCACTCTTCTATCTGTTTTGTTTCCCTTTCGTTAATGAAATATTAGTA
>NC_091581.1:26085310-26090310 GCF_042767895.1 Penaeus vannamei
TTTCATTCCGAGACTGGCCAATCACAACGTTATTTCACTCTGACCAATCACGTCATTTTCTTCTGAGACTGGCCAATCACAACGTTATTTCACCCAGAGACTGGCCAATCACACCGTTATTTCATTCTCAGACTGGCCAATCATAACGTTATTGGCCAATCACGTTATTTCATTCTATGACTGGCCAATCACAACGCTCTTTCATTCTGAGACTGGCCAATCACGTTATTTCATTCTATGACTGGCCAATCAGAACTCGGCAAAGTTGCAATATCTTGAACTGCAATATCATCAGCCTTGCCAATCACGTTATTTCATTCCGAGACTGGCCAATCACAACGTTATTTCACTCTGACCAATCACGTTTGTTTCTTCTGAGACTGGCCAATCACACCGTTATTTCATTCTCAGACTGGCCAATCACACCGTTATTTCATTCAATGACTGGCCAATCAGAACTCGGGAAAGTTGCAATATCTTGAACTGCAATATCATCACACTTGCCAATCACGTTATTTCACTCTAAGACTGACCAATCACAACGTCATTTCATTCCGAGTCTGGCCAATCACATTATTTCATTCTATGACTGGCCAATCACAACGCTCTTTCATTCTGAAACTGGCCAATCACAACGTTATTTCATCCTATGACTGACCAATCACGTTATTTCACTCCGAGACTGGCCAATCACAACGTTCTTTCATTCAATGACTGGCCAATCAGAAAGTTGCAATATCTTGAACTGCAATATCACCAGCCTCAGTCATCCGGCGAAGGGTTGCAGCTTGCATTTATGCCTGGGACGGGCCGGAATTTCGGTATTTTGTGAAATAACTCCAGTTGGAATTAAACCATTGGTTGGAATGATTAATGGTCATCTTGGGCGAAAATGGGTCATTCAGATTAATTCTCCCTCTCTCTGTCTCTTTCTCTGTCTGTCTGTCTTTCTCTGTCTGTCTCGGTCTGCCTCTGTCTGTCTGTCTCTCTCTCTATCTCTCTCTCTTTCTTTGTGTGTCTCTATCTGCCTGTCTGCCTGTCTGTCTTTCTCTCTCTCTCTCTGTCTCTCTCTTTCTCTGTGTGTCTCTCTGTCTCTGTCTTTGCCTGTCTGTCTGTTTGTCTGTCTGTCTGTCTGTCTGTCTGTCTGTCTGTCTGTCTGTCTCTCTCTCTCTCTCTCTTTCTCTCTTTCTACATCTCTTTTTCCTTCTCTTCCCTCTCCCTCTGTCTACATCTCTTCTTCTTTCCCCTCTCTCTTTCTCTGTCTCTCTCTCTCTCTCTCTCTCTTCTCTCTCTCTCTCTCTCTCTCTCTCTCTCTCTCTCTCTCTCTCTCTCTCTCTCTCTGACTCTGACTCTGTCTACACCTCTCCCTCTCTCTCTCTTCTCTTCTCTCTCTCTCTCTCTCTCTCTCTCTCTCTCTCTCTCTCTCTCTCTCTCTCTCTCTCTCTCTCTCTCTTCTCTGTCACTGTCAATCTGTCTTTCTGTCTTTCTCTCTCTTTTTCTCTCTTTGTCTCTGTCTGTCTGCTGTCTGTCTGTCTACATCTCTGCCTGTCTGTCTCTCTCTTTCTCTATCTGTCTGCTTGTCTGTCTGTCTCTCCCGATCTCTATCTCTCCCTTTCTCGCTCCAAATTCCTCCCTCCCTTTCTCTCTTTCTTTGTCCTATTCCCTCCCTCTTGACCTCCCTCTTCCATCCCTCTCTTTATCTCTTCCCCTTCTTTCCCCTCTCTGGCTCCTTCCCTCTCTCTTCTTTTTTGTCGATCTCTCCTTCGCTCTTTCTGTTTGTGTCTGTCTTTTCTGTCTGTCTGTCTCTATCTCTCTCTCTCTCTCTCTCACTTTCTTCTTTCTCCTTCTTGGCCTTCCTCCCCTCTCTCCCCCATGTCATTCTTTTCTCTGTTTTTGTCCCTCGCTCTTTCTGTTTCCTTCTGTCGCTCTCTCTCTCTCTTTTCTGTCTCTGTGTCTCGGTCTGTCTCTGTCATTATCATTATCATTGTCTAATATGATAATGATAATGATAACAATAATCATGACGGTAATGAGAGTGATAATAGTAGATAATAATAATAATAATGATGATGATGACAATTATAATAAAAAAAGAATAATGATAGGATTGAAAGTAATAATATCAATGTTATAATAATATCTATTATCATAATCATGCTGTTATTACGCTTATCATAGTTGTTATTGCTCTTCATATATGACCTATTTCTCTTGTTCCAAAAAATGAGATGATCTTTATAGTCACCTAAAAAAGCCTACAAAAGTTTGCTACTAATAAGGCCTATTCCATTCCACTAATAAGGGTCATCATCATTTTCATTATATTAATTATGTCAATCAGCTGTCATTACTTCCATAAGACAATGCGAAAGGGAGAGGACAAAGGAACAGGAAGGGAGAACAATAAAGGCGAGGGGAAGGGGGGAAGGGGAAGGGGTGGAAGGGAAAGGGGGAAAAGGGGAGGGTAGGAAACGGAAGGAGGGAAGAGGGAGAAAAACAGATAATCGAGGGGGCAAAAACCTTCTTTTTCCTGTAATTTTCAGTTTTTTTTATTTTTTTTATGTTTTCTCGCCCTGTTTCTCTCCTTTCTTTGCTGTTATTTTGCGAGATTTTCTGTATTTTACAGAAAAAATAAGGATAATAGTGATAGTAATGATAAAAGCAATAATGATAAGGATAGCAACACTATCAATGATGATAATAACAACAATAATAATAGCAGTAATAATAATAATGATTATAATAATAATAGCAATGATAGTAACAATAATGGCGATAATAATAATCCTAACAGCAATAATTATAATTATAATAATATCAATAATAATAACAACAATAATAATGATAGCAGTAATAATGATAATAAAAAACAATGATAAAAATAAAGATAAAAATAATAATGATAACAAAGACACTGAAGTAGTAATCATCATAATATTGATAATAAAAGTGTTCTTTGTTAATGTTCTTGCTATCATTATCATTACTACTACTGTTACTACGTTTGTAATTGTTATTGTTGTTCTTACTCTTATTCTTGTTCTTGTACTTGTTCTTGTTCTTGTTCTTGTTCTTGTTCTTGTTCTTGTTCTTATTCTTATTCTAATTCTTATTCTTATTTTTATTTTCTTATTCTTATTCTTATTCTTGTTCTAGTTCTTGTTCTTGTTCTTATTCTTATTTTTATTTTCTTATTCTTGTTCTTACTCTTGTTCTTATTCTTATTCTTGTTCTTGTTCTTATTCTTATTCTTGTCATTATCATTATTGGCATTGTTTTTGTCAATATTATCATCTGTATTATTAATATCATTTATGAATATCATTATTATCATTTCTTAACATTATTGTTAGCATTGATTAATATAGTTATTATCATTGATCAAAATCATCATCACTTATTGACACCATTATCATTTATTAACATCATTATCATCATTTATTAACATTATCATTCGTTAACACCATTTATTATCATTTATTAACATTATCTTTATTCATCAACATTATTATCATCATTAACTAACATTATTATCATCCATCTCTTTATCTTTTTCTCTTTAAATTCCTTTCTTTCTTTTTTCTTTCAATTGATAATAGCTCCTCACACACACACACACACACACACACACACACACACACACACACACACACACACACACACACACACACACACACACACGCGCACAAGTTTCTTTGTTAACTGAAGAAAGAATAAAAAATAAAAAAATATATATTGAAAGAAGACACATAAAAGCAATTATTTTTGTTTTTTTCTGTTTTCATTTTTTTTCTTAAATACAATATGCGCGATATTGATACGAGGAAATGTCCTGTGTAGGTCTTCTTCATTTGCGCGAAATGACAAGGTATCAATGGTAGTGATACAAGTAATAATATTTTGATAATAAGTTAATGTCGATAGTTATGACTTTGATCACGAGTATCATTATGATAGTGATTATGATGGAATTTTTACCTATACAGGGTTAAATTGATGCTTAGGAAATGTTTTGCATGTTATATGTAAGTGGCTGACTTAAGTTCCTGGACAATTCATCCAACAAGTTTGTTCCAAGTATTACATTGTTCAAGGGCTAAATTGCGTCAGATCTCGGGCAGATGTAGGCAGATAAAAGACAAAAAAATGTTGGATAGGTGAAAGGAAATGGATAGATGAGCGAGACATATATGCAGGGCCAGATTTGGACTTGGTGGGTCTTTGGGTCAATACATTTTAGGGTACTTTACGATTCTGCTTTTGTAATTTTTCATTGGTTTAGGTATTTAAAGTCAATCTTATCATTCTGCTTGACGAGACTAATAAACAAAATTTGATGTCACAGACCAAAAATAGACTGCATTCGTGAAGTAAATCATTAGGTCTGAAAGGATGCAGTACAGAAATAAATCAATATTAAAAAGAAAGGAAGAAAACAATAGAAATATGCAATGTGAAAGTAAATATAACAATATTGATAATCTAAATAGAAAGAATATTTATCCTTCCATATGAATTTTATATCCTTGCACCCTCCCCCCCCCCAAAAAAAAAGAAAAAAGTTTAATTTGAATTTTATATCCTTGCACCCTCCCCCCACCCCCAACCCTCCCAAAAAAAAGCTTGTTCCATATTCCATATCTTTAATGGCTGCCGGCACTTTGATAATTTTCTGACACTGATCATACCTTATTCATTCGTCTGGATAATGCATTGCTGCTTACTGTTCTCTTATCAAAACAGAAGAAAACACAAGCCCGAAATATTTTTAAAAGGTTGCTTGGACTGATTCCAAACTTTAAAGGACCTCGACTGATTCAGAGTGAGTCAGTTACATTTAATGGTGTAGCCTTGCGGGACTCACAAACATCACACACTTAATCCACACACACATGACTGCACTTACACCAACTACACTTGACTCAAATACGCTCACACAAGAGGGGCCCAATAAATTAAGAGAAGGATCAATAGCTTTACAAAAACTGTCTATTAAGCAC
>NC_091581.1:26095310-26102810 GCF_042767895.1 Penaeus vannamei
TCCCATTTGCTCGATTATCAGGTTTTCCTCTTCTCCCTTTCTCCCATTTTCTCAATTATTGTTTTCCTCTTCTCCCTTTCTTCTCTTTTCTCAGTTATTAGGTCCTCCTCTCCCTTTTTCCTATTTTCTCAATTAATAACTTTTTCTCTCCTCCCTTTCTCCCATTTTCTCAATTCTCTCCTCCTTTTTTCAATTATCAAGTTCTCCTCTCCTCCCCTTTTCCTAGTTTCTCAGTAATCAAATTATCCTCTCCTTCTTTTTCCTCTTTTCGCATTTTATCAAATTACTATCATGTTATTCTTAGCGTGATTGTAATGTCCATGAATAGCATAATCATTAATTAATCCTTATCATTATAATAATGAATTTTACTGTAATTACTATTCATGTAATTAGCATTAAAATTATTATTATCATCATGATCTTATTACATATTTTAAAATCAAGAGTCGCATGATCATCATCATTTGCACTGTAATAATTATTTTGATGATAACATTGATAGTATTAATGAGAATAATGATTACTGTAATTAATAGCATCATCACTGTTGTCAATATCGTTATCATCATTTTTGATCTTCGTTTCCTTTCCATCATCGTCCCTTTTCCTTTTTTCCCTTTCTACCTTACCGTCATTATCATCTTCCCTTTTCCTTTTCTCTTCTTCTTTACCATTCGTCAGTCTTTTCTCTCCTTTCTTACCATCACCACCCTTTCCCTCTTCTTCCTTACCATCATCACCTTCTTTCTTCTCCTTCCTCCTCCTCATCATCATCACCACCATTTCCCTCTTCTATCTCCCCCTTCTCCTCATCACCCTTTCCTCTCCTTCCTACTCATCATCATCACCACCCTTTCCCTCTTCCTCCTCCTCATCATCACCCTTCCCTCTCCTTCCTTACCATCACCACCCTTTCCCTCTCCTACCTAATCATCACCACCCTTCCTCTTCCTCTTCCTCCTCCTCCTCCTTCTCACCCTTCCCTCTTCTTCCTTACCATCATCACCCTTCCCTCATTTTCCTCCTCCTCCTCCTCCTTCTCACCCTTCCCTCTCCTTCCTTACCATCACCACCCTTTCCCTCTTCTTCCTTATCATCACCACCCTTTCCCTCTTCGTCCTCCTCCTCCTCCTCATCTTCCTCCTCCTCATCACCCTTTCCCTCTTCTCCCTCTCCCTCATTATGCGCATTATTCCCTCCCCCACTTTATTGCCTGAGCGAAAGTCAGCCATAGACCTCTAGCGTGAGTGAGTGTGAGGGTGAGTGACAGCTCCCCCACCCCCCCTCCCCCCCTCCCTAAGGCTGCTCTCTTGTTGTCTTCCGTGACAGGTATTGCTGAGGAAGGAGGGGAGGGTGAGGGTGAGGAGGGGATGGGGAGGGAGGAGGAGAGGTTGAGGGGAGGGTGAGGGGTAGAGGGGAAGGGAGGGAGGAGGGTGAGGGAGGGTGAGGGGAGGAGGGGAGGGGAGGGGAAGTGAAGGAAGGGAAGAAGAGGGGGTGAGAAGAAGGTGAGGGGAGGAGGAGAGGGGGAGGGGGAGAGGAGGGAGGAAGGGATGGGGAGAAAGTAACAAGAGGTGGGGTTAAAGGTCGAGCGGATAAGGTGAGGGGAAAAAGGAATGGGGTGACGGGAGCTGGGGTTGGGGATGGGGTTCGGGTTCAGGGGGATGGGAGGAAGAGGGGAGGGGAGGAATAGAGGAGATGAGGAGGGAAAATGGTGAGGTGGGGATGGGGGATGGGAGGCGGGGAGGTGGGAAAGAGGTGAGGGGAGGCGGGGAGGTGGGAAAGAGGTGAGGGGAGGAGGGGAGGTGGGGAAGACGGGTTGGGAGGAAGGGAAGAGGTAAGGGGAAGAGGTGAAGGGAGGGGAGTTGGGGGAAGAGGTGAGGGGAAGTGGACAGAGAATAGATAATGTGGAACGGATTGTCAGTGGGGATTTGGGGATGGGGGAGGGGGAAGGCGTGGAGGTAGATCAAGTGGAAGAGTTGGGGTGAGGGGGGTAATACAGGGCAGGGTATGGGGTAGAGATGGGCTTACGAAGGGGGAGGGTGGGGTGGGAATGGGGGGAGAGGGGATGGGAGGAAGATAGGTTATAAAGGGTTATGTGTGTGTGGATGTGGGTGGGGGGAGGGGGGTGGAATTATGGACGGAGGGAGGAGGTGGGTGAGGTAGAAGGTGGGGTGGGTGGAGGGGTGGGGGTATCTTTATGAGAGGCAACGAGGTGGAGGGAAGGGCGGAGGGGGGAAGGGGGGCAGGATTTACGAAAGGGAGTGAAGATGGAAGGAAGAATTAACAAAGGGGAAGAGTAGAAGAGGAAAAAGGATGGATGGGGGGAAGGAGAAGGAGAAAGAGAGGTGAAGCAGAAGTCAGGAAATAAAAAGATGTGTTAAAAAGCTCATTCTAATTTGTTAATAATATGAAGCCATTCTCAACTATCCCATTTTTGTCATTATCGCCATGAGCACTAACACGTAAACATAAATATCATTTAGCTTTACGACCAAAATCACTGATTCCCTTTGACAGTTACCTTGTAGGTAAAGGGAGGGGGGGAGGGGGAGGAAGTGAGGGGAGGTGGGGTTTAATGTGGAGCGGATGAAGTGAGGGGAAGAGGAGGGAGGAAGGAGGGGAGGGTGAGGGGAGGAGAGGAAGTAAGGGCAAGAGGGTGAGAGGAGGACACACACGCACACACACATGCACACACACACACACACACACACACACACACACACACACACACACACACACACACACACACACACACATATATATATATATATATATATATATATATATATATATATATATATATATATACATACACACACATATATATATTAAGTTTAGCAATAACTTAAATATTGCTATGAAGGTTTATACCAAAAGTTTCAACAAAAAATCAACAACATTATCCTGATGCAAACGGAGAGAGAAAAAAATAAATTCAGTTGTGAACAGAAACATGATTTTACTAAGTCATCTCAATACCTCCGATATTCATGTTTTAACGAATCTTCTAAACATTTTCTTTAAACTGTGTTATGAGACACGAGTCGAATCATGTTTTAATTATTTTTTTTTCTTTTTTGGGGGGCGTTTGGGTATGATATATTTATTTATGTCTTTATCTATCTAATTACAAAAACAATGCTTTAGGCGTATGTAGTATTGTGAAATCTACAATTTCTGCACAACAATTTTTTGTTGTTATTGATGTTATGAGCAGTTGGTGGCGGTGACGATGGTGATGTTTATCATAATCATTTTTATCTTTATGACCACCATGATTGTTATTGATGTTGTTGCTAATGTCTTAATTGTTTTTCTAATATCATTACTATCATTAATATCACTAGTGACTGTAGATGTATTCATAATGGATAGAGAGAGAGAGAGAGAGAGAGAGAGAGAGAGGTGGAAGGTACAGACAGAGAGAGAGAGGCAAAGAGAGAGAGAGAGAGAGAGAGAGAGAGAGAGAGAGAGAGAGAGAGAGAGAGAGAGAGAGAGAGAGAGAGAGAGAGAGAGAGAGAGAGAGAGAGAGAGAGAGAGAGAGAGAGAGAGAGAAAGAATGAGAGAGAGAGGAAAAAAATGAAAGAGAGAAAGAGAGAGAGCGAGCGAAAATCCATCAAATCGTTTTTCACGTCCCTCCCTCCCCTCCTCCCCCGCCCAATCCCTCTTCTCCTCCCCTCTGTCCCTCCCAGCATCCCTCCCCCTCCCCCTCCCCCTCCCCCACACACCCATTCTTCGGCCTTCGCTTAAGTGAAGATTATCGTGAATTTGTTTACCATGTCTTGAGATGATGGCTTTTTTCCTTCCTCTTCATCCCCTGCACTTCCTTCTGCTCCTATTTTGCCTCCTTCTCCTCCTCCTCCTTTTCGTATCCCCACATCTTCTTCCTTCTCTTTTTTTTCCTCTCCTTCTGTTTTTTCTTCCTTCTGTTCTCTCTCCTCCTTCTCCTTCTCTTCTTCCCTCCTTCTATTCTCCTTCCTCTTCCTCATCCTCCTGTTTTCCTTCCTTTTCCTTTTCTTTTTCTCCTCTTTCTTCCCCTTATCTTCCTCCTCCTGCCTCCTTTTCTCCTCCTCCTCTTCTTCCCTTCCTTCTCCTCCTCCTCCTAAGTTTCCTTCTCCCCATTCTCTTCCTTTTCCTCCTCTTTTTCCTTCTCCTGTTCTTCCTCTTTCACTCCCCTCTGCATTTCTTTCCTCCTCCTCCTTCTTGATATTTTTTTCTTGTTTTACCCTTTTTATGCTTATTTTTCTTCGTCTTTTATGTTTCTCATTTTCTCTTTTCCTTTTTCTCCCTCCTCCTCATCTCCTATTTCCTTTCTCTTTATTTGTGTTTTTTATTGTTATCTGTAGATAAACCAAATAACAAATAGATTCATCGATAGATAAAAAAATATGTCGACTGATAAATAGATATAATTATGCAGAGTGAATAACACATTTATCCAAAAACAGATAAATGGCAATCCCAGCCAACAAGCAAACAAGTAAACAAGCAAACAAGCAAATAACATCCTCCAGCATGCCAGGGGAAAGGCAGTCATCCATACATTATCCCATCAACCCCCCACCCCCCCATCCTCTCTACCCCCCCCTCCCCCGTCCCCTCTCCCAGGGAAAAAATAACACGAAGTCGCTGTGCTTGATTTTTTAATTTTTTTTATTTTTTTCAAGTCTTCAAAATTCCTTTTCATATCATGTTCATCTTATTTTCGTCGTTATGCTTATCTGTCTCGATATGAACACACACACGCGCATACATACGTACACACACACACACACACACACACACACACACACACACACACACACACACACACACACACACACACACACACATATATATATATATATATATAAACATTTGAATACATATTTTTTATATTTCTAAAGGCATGTCAATAAAGCAATACTTTGTGTTATAACAAATCGAGTAAATTATAGTAATCTTTTACATATAGTGTGTTTAAATTGTTAAATGTTAAAAATTCATTTGGGGGGAAAGCACTAAGTTCGATATTTTAACAATTTTTCGTCAGACGAGTCCTTGCCTTTCTCCCGTTCAGAGGTATGTTTAGTGCTGGTCTTCAAAGTCGTATTTTACCTTGATATTGTAGACTGTAATGCTTGGTAAGTTTATTAACGTAGTTGTTAAATCCATTTGTATTGATTAAGGATAGTTGAGATGAGTTCTTGCCTTCCTCCCGTACAGAGAGAGGGAGAGAGAGAGAGAGAGAGAGAGAGAGAGAGAGAGAGAGAGAGAGAGAGAGAGAGAGAGAGAGAGAGAGAGAGAGAGGAGAAATGGTGGAGAATGCGGCAGAACAACATGCCATAATAATTTGTTGCTAGGGAAAATTAATTTGTTAGTTATTTCGTTATTTTAATGACCCAGGGATACAGTAACGGAAATACTCATAGGTAACAGATCCGGTGGTATCAGTGAATAGATAGAGATTGAAATTAGTTATTAGAGTGAAGTGTAATAGAGGGAAATTATAAAGATTAAAGGAAGGGAAATGATTGGCTTATGTCCTAGAAAAATCATGGAAAGAACATTGATAGACTGGGTGTGAGGATCTCGATTCCTTCTTCTGTATGTTTTTATTTTGTTTATTAAAATGTTACTGATTCATAATTAGTAGAAAAAGGAAGGGTATATCGTTAATCTTAAAAATCAGTCAAGTCAGCTGAGAATATTACTTGTTCAAACAATTCCATTTATTGCTAAGACATACAGATTGATATGCCACCTGTCCATCATTATTTATTTAATGAATAAAATATTAATGATTAAAAACGTTTCTATGACCGTTAAAATATTTGGCACACACTCAACAGAGAAATGAATTTATTCCCACGAGCCTTAAAGACCGTTATAAGTCACGCTACACAAAATTTAACGGTACTGTAAATATAGTAGAATAGGCCTACATTTAAATAAATTGGTATATGAAAAACTCACTAATATGATAACGTACATGAAAAATTCCTTCATGACATATGTATATCTATATCTATCTATCTATCTATCTATCTATCTATCTATCTATCTATCTATCTATCTATCTATCTATCTATCTATCTATCTATCTATCTATATATATATATATATATATATATATATATATATATATATATATATATATATATATATATATATATATATATATATATATATATTTACATACATGTATATGTATATACAAGTATATACATATATACACAGACACACACACACACACACACACACACACACACACACACACACACACACACACACACACACACACACATATATATATATATATATATATATATATATATATATATATATATATATATAGACGTACGTATCTATAAATATATATGTGTATATAAATAATTATATTTATATGTATATTCAGATTTACGCATATATATTAATATATATGAGATATATGTATATGTATGTATATACATATGTGTAAATATATATATATATATATATATATATATATATATATATATATATATATATATATATATATATATATATATATATATATATATATATATATATATATATATATGTGTATATAAATAATTATATTTATATGTATATTCAGATTTACGCATATATATTAATATATATGAGATATATGTATATGTATGTATATACATATGTGTAAATATATATATATATATATATATATATATATATATATATATATATATATATATATATATATATATATATATATATATATACACATGTAATTATATATATAAACATATATGTATATATACATACATATATACACATATATATGTGTGTGCACAGGCCTGTGTAGGTGACTATGTGTGCGCGCGCGCCTGTACCTATATGCAGACATGCACGTACGTATCCTAAAACATACACCCGGGTTCCGTTTGGAGGGAAGCAGCCACGACTACACCCAAGTCCGCATTCGCCGCTGCAACTCATTCATCTTTCACGAGTCTTGGAGACGTCGGTTCACCACCTGCCTCCTCCCCTCCCCCCCCTCCCCCCTCCCCCTCCCCCTCCCCCCTCCCCCCTCCCCCCACCTCCCTTTTCCTAGGCCCATCGCGCTCCCATAGGCCTATTTGACACTTGGGGAGATATCCAGTGCTGCTTCTTCTTTTTCTGGCTTTTGGCAGTATATCATCAGCCGCGTCGGCCATTTGCCTGATCTCTCAAGCTAGATATATATCTCTGTGTGTGTTTGTCTGTTTATTAACTTGTTGGCTAGATTTTTTGTTTTTGTTTCTTTATTAACTTGTTGGCTAGATTTTTTGTTTTTGTTTCTTTATTAACTTGTTGGCTAGATATTTTTTTTGCTTTCTTTATGAATATATTTGTTTATTTATTAGATTATGCGTTTACTTATGGCTAGATTTTTTTTTGTTTGCTTTTGCTTTGTTTATGAATATATTTGTTTATTTATTAGCTAATTCGCTTTCTTATGTATTTATTCTGGGCGTTCCTGTATGTACGTTTGTATGT
>NC_091581.1:26125310-26132810 GCF_042767895.1 Penaeus vannamei
TTTCTCGCTGATGCCGACGAGTACCCCTTTCTATGCCCTCTCCCCCCCCCCCCAATCTTCAAAGGCTGTTCTTCTGACTCTTTCTCTTCGTCCTTCTATCTCTAATTCTCGGCTGCTACTTCCTCTCCCTCCATCTTTTCTTGGTGTTTTTTTCCCCTCCTCTTTCTAATTTCATTGGTACTTCCTTCCGTTCACTTTCTCTGTTTTTACTTCCGTTTTGTTTTGAATTCTTCTTGTGAATATGTATTTTTTCTCTCTCTTCTTCCAATTCTTTCTATTTTTTCACTTTATTTCCTGTTCTTCCTTATCCTTCTTCCTTTTTTTACCCTCCCCCCTCCCCCGCCCAAACTCCTCCTACTCTTGGAAGTCTTCCTCTTTAAAGATATTTTCTTCCTTCTCTAATTCCTCCTTCTCCTCATCTCCTTCCCTCTCACTCAAAAATTCTTCTTCCTTCTCTTCATTTTACTTATCATATTCCTTCTATGTCTTTTCTTTTAATAATACTCCTCTTCTGTTTACTTTTCCTTCTGTCTCTTCTCTTTCGCTTTATGTTTTTCCTTCTTCTCCTCCTCCATTTTCTCCTCTTATTTCTATTTCTTTTTCTACGTCTCTTCGTACTCCTCTCCTCCTCCTCCTTCTTCCCCTTCTCCTATTCTTCCTCCCTCATTACCTCCATCTTGTCCTCCTCCTCCTCCTCCACCTCCTCCCTTTCCTTTTCCTCCTCTTCCTCCTCCTCCTCCTCTTCCCCGTCTCCTATTCTTCCTCCCTCATCATCTCCATCGTGTCCTCCTCCTCTTCCTCCTCCTCCCCATCTTCCTCTTCCTTTTCCCGCTGTTTGTGGTATTCTACACCTCCCTCCTCCTCCTTCTCCCTTTCCTTCCTCCACCTTCTCCTCCCCATCCTCCTCCTCCTCCTCCTCCTCCTCCACCCCATCTTCCTCCTCGTCTTCCTCTTCCTTTTCCCGCTGCTTGTGGCATTTCATCACACACAAGGTCCACCTCCCTTTCCTTTTCCTCCTCCTCCTCCTCCTCCTCCTCCTCCTCCCCATCCTCCTCTTCCTCCCCATCCTCCTCCTCCTCCTCCTCCCCATCTTCCACCTCGTCTTCCTCTTCCTTTTCCCGCTGCTTGTGGCATTTCATCACACACAAGGTCCACCTCCCTTTCCTTTTCCTCCTCCTCCTCCTCCTCTTCCTCCCCCTCCCCATCTTCCACCTCGTCTTCCTCTTCCTTTTCCCGCTGCTTGTGGCATTCTACATCTCCTCCTCCTCCTCCACCTCCCCATCCTCCCCATCCTCCTCTTCCTCCTCCTCGTCTTCCACCTCGTCTTCCTCTTCCTTTTCCCGCTGCTTGTGGCATTTCATCACACACAAGGTCCACCTTCATTACATGCAAATCACTGTCTTTGGTGACGGGGTTTCAAAGGCTTCCGGGCGATGAATAATTGCACATTGCCTTCCTAATGCTGAATAAGAATGACTAAGGATGACCCCTCGCTATCTCCCCTTACTTTCTCTCTCTCTCCCCTCTCCTCCTCTCTTTCCTTGGCCTCTTTGTGGGGTTGTTCGCTTTGTGGGGGTTTGTCTTTTCTTTACTTTCTCCTCTCCTTCTCTCTTTTCTTGGCCTCTTTGTGGGGTTTCTCTTTCCTTTACTTTCTCCTCTCCTTCTCTCTTTCCTTGGCCTCTTTGTGGGGTTGTTCTCTTTGTGGGGTTTCTCTTTCCTTTACTTTCTCCTTCTCTCTTTCTTTGGCGTTGTTGAGTTGGTTTCTCTTTCCTTTACTTTCTCTCTCCTCTCCTTCTCTCTTTCCTTGGCCTCTTTGTGGGGTTGTTCTCTTTGTGGGGGTTTGTCTTTTCTTTACTTTCTCCTTCTCTTTCTTTGGCCTCTTTGTGGGGTTTCTCTTTCATTTACTTTCTCCTCTCCTTCTCTCTTTCCCTGGCCTCTTTGTGGGGTTGTTCTCTGTGTGGGGTTTCTCTTTTCTTTCTCTCTCCTTCTCTCTTTCCTTGGCCTCTTTGTGGGGTTGTTCTCTTTGTGGGGTTTGTCTTTTCTTTACTTTCTCCTCTCCTTCTCTCTTTTCTTGGCCTCTTTGTGGGGTTTCTCTTTCCTTTACTTTCTCCTCTCCTTCTCTCTTTCTTTGGCGTCTCTTTTTGTTGAGTTGGTTTCTCTTTCCTTTACTTTCTTTTCCCTCTTCTTCTCTCTTTCCTTGGTCTCTTTTCCCTTTGTGGGGTTGTTTTCATGTTCTGTTCTCTTTATTTTCTTTCTCCTCTCCTTCTCTCTTTCTTTGGCATCTCTTCCTTTCGTTGAGTCGGTTTCATGTTCTGCTCTCTCTCCTTACTTTCTCTCTCCTGCTCTCGTTCTCTTTTCTCCTTGGCGTTCCTTTTGGTTCCTTGGTCTCATATTCTCTCCTTTCTGTGTTTCCCTTTGCTTTTTCTTTTATCAGTCTCTCCTCTCTTTCTTTGGTCTTCTGTTCTAGTATCACCTTCTTTCAGTGTCTCTCCTTACTTAATTCTCTTGTGTCTCTCTTCCTCTCTTTCCTTGGTCTTTATCCCCCCTTTGTTTCCACGATTCTTTTTCTTTGACTTCTTCTCTTGGTTTCTTTCATCATTGTTATTCTTTTCTTCAGTTTCTCTTCGCTTTCTTCCTTCGGTTTGCTCCCTTCCCTTTCTCTCTTTTTGTTTCCTTTTGGATTCTCTGATTCTTGTCTCCATGTCTCAGGTTCTCTCTTTTCTTCTCTTCTGCCTCTGCTTTTTCCTTTAGTCTCTCTCTCTCTCTCTCTCTCTCTCTCTCTCTCTCTCTCTCTCTCTCTCTCTCTCTCTCTCTCTCTCTCTCTCTCTCTCTCTCTCTCTCTCTCTCTCTCTCTCTCTCTCTCTCTCTCTCTCTCTCCCTCCCTCCCTCTCGCCCTCTCTCCCTCTCTCACTCCCTCCCTCCCTTCCTCTCTCCCTTTCCCTATCCCTCCCTCCCTCCCTCCCTCTCTCTCTCCTCCTCTTCCTACCTCCCTCCGTCCCTCCCTCCCTCTCCCTCTCCCTCCCTCTCCCTCTCCCTATCCCTCTCTGCCTCTCCCTCCCTCTCCCTCTCCCTATCCCTCTCCCTCTCCCTCTCTCTCTCTCCTCCTCCTCCTCCTCTTCCTACCTTCCTCTCACATGCCCTTGCAGCTCCACCGCCTTTTTCAACTTCTCGCCAATTCATTCTTAAAAATTTCCGGACTCCTTTGACCTCCTTGTTATTTTCCTTTCTTCATTTGCGTGAATAAACACTCAGGCTTATGCATCTACACGTGCTTGAATGTGTTATTTACACAAGACAATTATATAAAGACTACATGTAGAGCAAACACTCTCGCAGTTACAGACACACAAATAGATAAGCTACACACACGCATACATACTTGCACACGAACAGAATCACACAAACATATGCACATACACACATATAAATACAGATACATATATGAATATACATATATATACATACATATATATATATATATATATATATATATATATATATATATATATATATATATATATATATATATATATATATATATATATATATTTATACACAAACACACACACATCAGACACATATATGTATATACATACATATGTATGTATGAATATGAATATTTATACGTATATATATATGTATATACATACATATGTATGTATGAATATGAATATTTATATGTATATATATATGTATATGTATATGTCTATCCATATGTATATGTATATACCTATATATATATATATATATATATATATATATATATATATATATATATATATATATATATATATATATATATATATATATACATATATATATATATATATATATATATATATATATATATATACATATATATATATATATATATATATATATATATATATATATATATATATATATATATATATGTATATATATATATATATATATATATATATATATATATATATATATATATATATATATATATATATATATATATATATATATATATATATATATATATATATATATATATATATATATATATATACATATATATATATATATATATATATATATATATATATATATATATATATATATAGAGAGAGAGAGAGAGAGAGAGAGAGAGAGAGAGAGAGAGAGAGAGAGAGAGAATGAGATAGAAAGAGAGAGAGAGAAAGTGAATAAGAGATTTATGTTTATGTCATGATTTATGAAATCCACATTCATCTCCATGTACGTACGCGACTGCATAAGTCTGCATGTATTTAAGGCCAGATTATCTAGTGTTGCTTATTAGCACAGCTTAACAAACTCAAGGAAACTTAAACTTAAAATTTTAACAGTAGAAAACGCGAAATATATAATTCGCATTTCGTTATTTTTTTATTTGAGTTGTCCAGTTTTTTTTTTTACTTGTTGTTTTTATCATTCATTTTGGTTTCTTTTCATCAGTTAAGTTTGTTCTTTTTTTTGTTTGACTTGTCCATTTTTTTTTTTTACTTTCTATTTTTCTTTTGTCATTTATTTTGGTTTCTTTTTATCAGCTAATTGTTTGTTATTTTTTTTTTATTACCTAAATATTTCGTTCTTTGTTTCATTTTAGTTAAGCTTCTTTCTTTTCTCATCTATCTCTGTTTGTTTCTGTCTTCATTTTCCAGGATTTTTGTTTATATATATTTTCATCCCTTTCGCTAGCTCTATTTTTTTTTCTCGTCTTCTTTTTTTTTTTTTTTTTTTTTTTTTTTTTGCTTTACCATTTTTTACATTCTATTTTTTATTTTATTTTATTTTATTTTTTTCATGTTATTCGGTTATCTGCATTCGCCTCTCTTCCTTAATTTCTCTGTTTATTTAGTTCTCTCTCTTTTTTTCCTCGATCTATTTACTCTCTCTCCTTTCTCTTCTTGTCTCTTTCCTTTTTTTTCTCTCTTCTTCATTTTCCTTTCCACCTCATTTATTTACTCTCTCTCCTTCTTTCTTTTCTTGTCTCTTTCTTTTTTTCTCTTTTTTCATTTTCATTTCCACCTCTTCCTATTTCTCTTACCTTTTCCTTTTTATTCCAATCCCTTTCATCCTCTTTCTCTTTAGCATCGTTTCTCCCTCCACTCTCTTTCACTCACCACTTTTTAGTCTTTCTTCTTTTCCTTACTCTCTTTTTTATCATCCTTTCTTTCGCTTCTCACTCCCTCTCCTTGCCATTTCTTCGCTCTTTTCTCTTTCCCTCTAACTTTATTTCTATTCCCTTTCTCATTCTTTTCTCTTCTCCATCCCTACTCGATACCTCCATCTCTTTCTCTTTCCTTTCTCTTCTTCTCTTAGCCTTATCTTCTCTTTCTCTCTGCCTCTTTCCATTTTTTTTGTCTTTCTCTGTCCCTTTCCCTTTCTCTATCTTCTTCTTCTGCCTCTATCCCCCCTTCCTATATCCATCTCTTCTCATTTCCACTCTCCCGTCTCTCCCTTTTCTCTTCCACTACTATCTGCCTATCTTTCCCCTCTTCCACCCCTTTCATTCCCTTCTTTCTCCTTTTACATTACTATCTACCTATCTTTCCCTCCCTCTTCCACCTATTTCATTCCCTTCTTTCTCCTCTTCCCCTCCCTCTTCCCAATCCCTCCCTCCCTCTCTCGCATTCTTTCCCTTCCTATGCGTTCTCCCCTTCTCTCCTCCTCCTCCTCCTACCCTCTTTCCCTCCGTTTCTGTCTCTCCCTCCGTTTCTCTCCCTCTTTCAACATTTCCCTCTCCATTTCCATTTCCCTTCATATTCGTTCTCCCCTTCTCTCCTCCTCCTGCTCCTACCCTCTTTCCCTCCGTTTCTCTCTCTCCCTCCATTTCTCTCCCTCTTTCAACATTTCCCTCTCCATTTCCATTTCCCTTCATATTCGTTCTCCCCTTCTCTCCTCCTTCTCCTCTCTCTCTCCCTCCGTTTCTCTCTCTCCCTCCGTTTCTCTTCCTCTTTCAACATTTCCCTCTCCATTTCCATTTCCCTTCATATTCGTTCTCCCCTTCTCTCCTCCTCCTCCTCTCTTCCCTCCGTTTCTCTCCCTCCGTTTCTCTTCCTCTTTCAACATTTCCCTCTCCATTTCCATTTCCCTTCATATTCGTTCTCCCCTTCTCTCCTCCTCCTCCTCCTCCTCTCTCTCCCTCCGTTTCTCTCTCTCCCTCCGTTTCTCTTCCTCTTTCAACATTTCCCTCTCCATTTCCATTTCCCTTCATTTTCGTTCTCCCCTTCTCTCCTCCTCCTCCTCTCTTTCCCTCCGTTTCTCTCTCTCCCTCCGTTTCTCTCCCTCTTTCAACATTTCCCTCTCCATTTCCATTTCCCTTCATATTCGTTCTCCCTTCTCTCCTCCTCCTCCTCCCACCCTCTTTCCTCCGTTTCTCCCTCTCCCTCCGTTTCTCTCTCTCCCTCCGTTTCTCTTCCTCTTTCAACATTTCCCTCTCCATTTCCATTTCCCTTCATATTCGTTCTCCCCTTCTCTCCTCCTCCTCCTCTCTCTCTCCCTCCGTTTCTCTCCCTCTTTCAACATTTCCCTCTCCATTTCCATTTCCCTTCATATTCGTTCTCCCCTTCTCTCCTCCTCCTCCTACCTCTCTCTCTCTCTCCGTTTCTCCTCATCGTTCTCTCTCTCCCTCCGTTTCTCTTCCTCTTTCAACATTTCCCTCTCCATTTCCAGTTTCCCTTCATATTCGTTCTCCCCTTCTCTCCTCCTTCTCCTCTCTCTCTCCCTCCGTTTCTCTCTCTCTCCCTCCGTTTCTCTTCCTCTTTCAACATTTCCTCTCCATTTCCATTTCCCTTCATATTCGTTCTCCCTTCTCTCCTCCTCCCTCCTCTCTCTCTCCCTCCGTTTCTCTCCTCTTTCAACATTTCCCTCCATTTCCATTTCCCTTCATATTCGTTCTCCCCTTCTCTCCTCCTTCTCCTCTCTCTCTCCCTCCGTTTCTCTCTCTCCCTCCGTTTCTCTCTCTCCCTCCGTTTCTCTCCCTCTTTCAACATTTCCCTCTCCATTTCCATTTCCCTTCATATTCGTTCTCCCCTTCTCTCCTCCTCCTCCTCCTCCTCTCTCTCCCTCTTTCAACATTTCCCTCTCCATTTCCAGTTTGTCTTTCCAGTAATGGTATAGGCAGGCAGGGACAATGTGCTTCACGGTTTTTGAACTAATAAAACAAAACTTTGAATTTGTTTCCATCAACGCCATTTTATTGTTATTCAAAGCCCAATATGATCACACACGGGCGGGCGCTATTTTATTGCACAATTTCTTCGTTCTCGTTTATTTGTATTTTTCTCTCTCCCCTTTCGTTATTGCTATTTTTCGTTGCTATTATCGGTGTCTTTGATATTCTTATTGTTGTTTGGGGTATGAAGACTTTATTATTGTTATTGTCATCATTATCTATCTAGTATTATCATTTCATCAAAATCATCATCGGCATTATCACCGTCATTATCATAATCATTATGGTTATCCTTATTATCATTCATCATCATCGGTATTATCATCATTATT
>NC_091581.1:26170310-26195310 GCF_042767895.1 Penaeus vannamei
ATGTAGTATATATATGCTATGTATTTTCTCTTATCCTTATCCTTATCTCTTATGTTTGTATTTCTGATGAAGACGTAATCGAAACCGGTCAAATACATCTCTTGTATTGTGAAGATATCCAGTCTCATTCATACCTTTTCTACATTAAAAATGATTCTACGACCACGGTATATTTGGTGCACACTCAACAGAGGAATGAATTCAAAGCATCCCAAGAGACTTAAGACAATCAAGTTATGCTCCCCATATCAAAATTAGGTAAGTCAAAATTGGATTTTCTCGGGGTTTACTTAAAGTGTAAAACTCCGGGTGGTGGCGGCGATACCAAAGGAGTGTTATCATTTGGATCAACATTGACATTAACAAACTGGTAACAGTGATTTAGTAGATATTGTATTCCATTTATGATTGTACATCTTATACAACACACACACACACACACACACACACACACACACACACACACACACACACACACACACACACACACACACACACACACAAACACACACACACACACACACATATATATATATATATATATGTATATATATATATATATACATATATACATATACATACATATATACACATACATACATGCACGCACATATAAATGTATATATATATATATATATATATATATATATATATATATATATATATATATATATATATATATATATATATATGTATGTATACATAAATACATTTGTTTGTATATTTATAGATATACATCCACACACAAATATGTATATACATGTGATATCTATATCTATCTATGTGTGTGGGTATGTGAGTGTATGTGTTTGTCTGTGTGCATGTGTATCTGCAGTTGTCTTTTTGTTTGTGTGCGTATTTTGTGTGTGCTTTGTGTGTGTGTGCGTGTGTAAATACAGACATATTCTTAATGCTCTCCTTTTTTTCCATTTGTCCTCTCATTATCGTCTCGTATTATATCGTATTTATCAGTGTCTCCTTGACTCCTAATTTCTCCTTGCTTCTTTCGTCCTAAATTGTCTTAACTATCTGCATTGACGTCAACAAAACAAAGAAGTAGACAAATAATAATAAGAAAAAAGGAATAAAAAGAACAAATATAAAAAGACAAGGGAAAGAAAAGTAGAAAAAGAAGAAAAACATAGAGAAAGAAGAAAACTAAGAATGAAGGAGGAAAAAGAAAAAAGAAAAAAAAAAAGGGAGCTGATGAAGAAGAAAATAATAAAAGAAGAAACAGGGAAAAAAAGAAAAAGAAAAAAAGAAATTAAAAAAAGAAATGAAGAAAAAGAAAAATAAGAGAAGAAAAATATCATGAATAAGAATAAAGATACGAATAAAAGAGCGAATTTCCTCGTTCATTTTCATCGCATCATACCTCTCCACTTCAAAAACCGCTGAGTAATGCTAGCGAGTTGGACACTAACGTAATCCCTTGAACTTTTGTCAATTGTTATTAATACTTTCCTATTTTAACATTGCTATTATGATTATTATTATTATTATAATACTTTCCTATTTTAACATTACTATTATCATCGTTATTATTATTATAATACTTTCCTATTTTAACATTACTATTATCATCGTTATTATTATTATAATACTTTCCTATTTTAACATTACTATTATCATCGTTATTATTATTATAATACTTTCCTATTTTAACATTGCTATTATCATCGTTATTATTGCTATCATCATTATTATCGTCTCTATTATTATTACGATGATGGAGGGGATATCGGAGTGAAGGACACGTGGAAAGAGTGAGGGAAAAAGAGGGGAAAGGGAGATGATAGTGATGGTGATTACTATTATTATTGTTATTCTCTCCCAAACCTTTATTTTATTACTAGTATGCTATTATTGGTATGTGTGTACAGCAACTAATGAAGATTATTAACTCTCTCTGTCTTTCCAATTGTTCTTTGTTCCTCACTTTCCCATCTTTGTTTCTCGTCTCCTTTTCTCTTTGCCTTTTCAATGTTTTGTTCTTCCTTGCATGTTCCCCCTGTTCTTTTGTATGCGATTCCAATCCCATCTTTCTTTCTATATTTTTCTCTCTGTCTGCGTCTGATTGTCCCTCCCCCCTCTCTCTTCTCTTCTCTCTCTTTCTTTCTCTCTCTCTCTCTCTCTCTCTCTCTCTCTCTCTCTCTCTCTCTCTCTCTCTCTCTCTCTCTCTCTCTCTCTCTCTCTCTCTCTCTCCCTCTCTTCTTTCCTCCCCTCTCTCTTCTCTCCCTCTCCTATTTATTTTACCCATGCTCTCTCTTTAACCCTCTTCCCTTCTTTCCCTCCCCCCACCCCCCTTCACACATACAACCAATTCCCTCAAGAGAAAGAAAGAAAAAAAAAGTAAAAAATGGAGGGGAAAGTCGCAAAAAAACAATAAAAACAAAACCATAAAAAGACAAAAAGAAAGAAAAAAAGAATAAGAAAAAAATACAAAAAGAAAGAAAAATAACAAAAAAGAAAAAAGGAAAATAAAAAGAATAAGAAAAAAAGAAAAAAAGAATAAGAAAAAAAGACAAAAAGAAAGAAAAAAAACGAATAAGAAAAAAAAGGAAGGAGAGGAAGATCAGGTGGGTGGAAGCACAGAGAGACGAGAGATTAAGAGATCAGGTGATACGAAGGTGACACAGATGGGGCGTCAGGAGGGAGCGAGCCAAGGGAGAGAAAGGTCGGTGGAGTTGTCTATATGTTGGAGGGAAGGAGAGGCAAAGAGGGAAGACTGGGTGATGGGGGAATGGGGGAGGGAAGGGGTGAAGAAAAATAGGGGAGGGAGAAGGGAGGGAAGACAAGGTGGTGGAGAAATAGGGGAGGAAAGGGGAAGGAAGAGGGTGGTGAAAGAATGACGGAGAGGCAATGAGGGAAGAGAAGGTGGTGGAGAAATGGGGGAGGGAGAGGCAAGGAGGGAAGACTGGGTGATGGGGAAATGGGGGAGGGAAGGGGAGGATGGTGGGGGAGTGGGGGAGGGAGAAGGGAGGGAAGGCAAGGTGGTGGGGAAATGGGGGAGGGAAGGGGAGGATGGTGGGGGAATGGGTGAGGGAGAAGGGAGGGTGATGGGGGAGTGGGGGAGGGAGAAGTGAGGGAAGGCAAGGTGGTGGAGAAATGGGGGAGGGAAGGGGGGAAGAGAAGGTGGTGGGGAAATGGGGGAGGGAGAAGGGAGGGAAGGCAAGGTGGTGGAGGAATGGGGGAGGGAGAAGGGAGGGAAGGCAAGGTGGTGGAGAAATGGGGGAGAGAGAAGGGAGGGAAGGCAAAGTGGTGGGGGAATGGGGGAGGGAGAAGGGAGGGAAGGCAAGGTGGTGGAGGAATGGGGGAGGGAGAAGGGAGGGAAGGCAAGGTGGTGGGGGAGTGGGGGAGGGAAGGGGGGAAGAGAGGGTGGTGGAGAAATGGAGGAGGGAAGAGGTAGGGAAGGCAAGGTGGTGGAGAAATGGGGGAGGGAGAGGGGAGGGAAGGCAAGGTGGTGGAAGAATGGAGGGAGAGGGAGGGAAGGCAAGGTGGTGGAGAAATGGGCGAGGGAGAGGAGAGGGAAGGCAAGGTGGTGGAGAAATGGGGGAGGGAGAAGGGAGGAAAGGCAAGGTGGTGGGGGAATGGGGGAGGGAGAAGTGAGGGAAGGCAAGGTGGTGGAGAAATGGTGGAGGGAGAGGGGAGGGAAGGCAAGGTGGTGGGGAAATGGGGGAGGGAGAGGGGGAAGACAAGGTGGTGGGGAAATGGGGGAGGGAAGAGGGGGAAGACGAGGTGGTGGGGAAATGGAGGGAGAGGGGAGGGTGGTGGGAGAGTGGGGGAGGGAAGGGGGGAGGGAAGAGGGTGCTGGAAGAATGAAGGAGGGAGAGGAGAGGGAAGGCAAGTTGGTGGAGAAATGGGGGAGGGAAGACAAGTGGAAGTATATAAGAGGTAGAGGGGTAATACCAGGCGGCGGGGAAATGGGGGAAGGAAGACAGATTAGGGGAAGAATGAAGGAGGGAGAGTGGGAAGCCGAGGCGGTGGGGAAATGGGGGAGGGAGAGGGGGAAGACAAGGTGGTGGGGAAATGGGAAGAATGACGGAGGGAGAGAGGGAAGACAAGATGTTGGAGGAATAGGGGAGAGCCAGGGAGGGAAGACAGGGTGGTCGTGGAAGAATGGGGGAGGGAAGTGGAAGTAAAACGATGGGGTGGACGAATGGGGGAGAACCAGGGAGGTAAAACAGGGTGGTGCAGAAATGGGGGAAGGAAGTGGGGGAGGAGAGGGAGAAGTTAAGACAGGATGGTGGAGGTGGAGGAATGGGGGAGAAAAGAGGGGTGGATACAGACACAGACACAGACAAGGAGAGACAGACAGACAGGAAAAGACACAAACCCAGACACAAACAAAAGAAAGACGTAGACACAGACAGAAAAAGACTGACGAGGAAATTCACAGACACAGACAAGGAAAGACAGACAGACACGAAAAGACACAGACACAGACACAGACACAAACAAAGGAAAGACGTAGACACAGACAGAAAAAGACTGACAAGGAAATTCACAGACACAGACTCGGAAAGACAGACCGACACGAAAAGACACAGACACAGACAAGGAAAGACAGACAGACACGAAAAGACACAGACACAGACAAGGAAAGACAGACAGACAGGAAAAGACACAGACACAGACAAGGAAAGACAGACAGACACGAAAAGACACAGACACAGACAAGAAATGACAGACAGACACGAAAAGACACAGACACAGACAAGGAAAGACAGACAAACACGAAAAGACACAGACACAGACAAGGAAAAACAGACAGACACGAAAAGACACAGACACAGACAAGGAAAGACAGACAGACACGAAAATACACAGACACAGACAAGGAAAGACAGACAGACACGAAAAGACACAGACACAGACAAGGAAAGACAGACACAGACACGAAAAAACACAGACAAAGACAAGGAAAGACAGACACAGACAAAGACATCCGGAGCGCAGAGTTCAGGGGGGGGCTCAGGGTAGGGGGGGGAGGGGGGGGAGGACCCAAAATCTGGCCAGAAGGAACAGCATTTTCGTTTATTTGTTCGTTTCGTATCTTTTCCTTTGTTTTTGTCTTTCTTCTTCTTGTCGTTTTATCAACATTCTCCCTTCCCCCCTCTTTCGCCGCCTGTTGAGAACTACAGGAAAGCGAAGAAAGAACTTAGAGGAGACAAAACGAAAGGATTTGAACTTATTTCCAGAGAATTCGCAATTGCAGGACAAGATGGCGACCGGGGGGGGGATGAGGATAGACGGGGGGTGGGGGGGGTGGGGGGGATTGCATGAACAGGGACGTTAATATTTGTCTTTCTTTGGATGGCCTCTTGTGGGGGTGGGGAGGGTGGGTGGGGTGGGGGTGGGGAGAGGGGGGGGGGAGTTACAAGCCCGGCGACACACTAACCTAAATAGATTTAAAATACGTTCTTAAAAGCCTTATATTTCAAGGAAATTCATATTCTAATATGTGTTTAGAGATGTCTTATGAAAAAAAAAAAAAACAATTAAATTAAACTGGTGAACGATTTGTCTATAAAAGAAAAAAGCTAAAAATAGACTAATGAGCAACTCGAGTTTCGCAACACAATGAATGCTGTATCATCCGTGACGTCATCAATGTCGTCACTCCAGCGTTCTTATGTGACAAACTTGTATTTATTTATTCTTTTATTTTAGATAGCTTTGTGTATTCTAACTGGAAAAAAGACGTTATCGATAATTATATATATAAAAAAAACAGTACATACTAACATTCAAAGCATTATTATATGACAAGGAGTAGGAGCTGCAATGATCACTGACTTTTCAACTGGAAATATCGAGATATCTTCAATTTTATGATACAAAAGCAATACATTTTCGAATAATAAAAATAAAATCTGTAGGAACTATAATGATACATCATATTACATCATCTCAGACCAAGAGTGAAACACATATGAATTGTATTTAGATCGATTTATAAAGTATTTGTACTTAGATCGATTTATAAAGTTTTTGTATTTAGATAGATTTATAAAGTTTTTGTATTTAGATCGATTTATAAAGTTTTTGTATTTAGATCGATTTATAAAGTTTTTGTATTTAGATCGATTTATAAAGTTTTTGTATTTAGATCGATTTATAAAGTTTTTGTATTTAGAGAGATTTATAAAGTTTTTGTATTTAGATCGATTTATAAAGTATTTGTATTTAGAGAGATTTATAAAGTATTTGTATTTAGAGAGATTTATAAAGTATTTGTATTTAGAGAGATTTATAAAGTATTTGTATTTAGATAGATTTATAAAGTATTTGTATTTAGAGAGATTTATAAAGTTTTTGTATTTAGATCGATTTATAAAGTTTTTGTATTTAGAGAGATTTATAAAGTTTTTGTATTTAGATAGATTTATAAAGTATTTGTATTTAGATAGATTTATAAAGTATTTGTATTTAGATAGATTTATAAAGTTTTTGTACTTAGATAGATTTATAAAGTTTTTGTATTTAGATAGATTTATAAAGTATTTGTATTTAGATAGATTTATAAAGTTTTTGTACTTAGATAGATTTATAAAGTTTTTGTATTTAGATAGATTTATAAAGTTTTTGTATTTAAATAGATTTATAAAGTATTTGTATTTAGAGAGATTTATAAAGTATTTGTATTTAGAGAGATTTATAAAGTTTTTGTATTTAAATAGATTTATAAAGTATTTGTACTTAGATAGATTTATAAAGTATTTGTATTTAGAGAGATTTATAAAGTATTTGTATTTAGATCGATTTATAAAGTATTTGTATTTAGATCGATTTATAAAGTATTTGTATTTAGATAGATTTATAAAGTTTTTGTATTTAGATAGATTTATAGATTTATAAAGTATTTGTATTTAGATCGATTTATAAAGTATTTGTATTTAGATAGATTTATAAAGTATTTGTATTTAGATAGATTTATAAAGTATTTGTATTTAGATAGATTTATAGATTTATAAAGTATTTGTACTTAGATCGATTTATAAAGTATTTGTACTTAGATCGATTTATAAAGTTTTTGTATTTAGATAGATTTATAAAGCATTTGTATTTAGATAGATTTATAAAGTATTTGTATTTAGATAGATTTATAAAGTTTTTGTATTTAGATAGATTTATAGATTTATAAAGTATTTGTACTTAGATCGATTTATAAAGTATTTGTATTTAGATAGATTTATAAAGTATTTGTATTTAGATAGATTTATAAAGTATTTGTATTTAGATAGATTTATAAAGTATTTGTATTTAGATCGATTTATAAAGTTTTTGTACTTAGATCGGTTTATAAAGTATTTGTATTTAGATAGATTTATAAAGTATTTGTATTTAGATCGATTTATAAAGTTTTTGTATTTAAATAGATTTATAAAGTTTTTGTATTTAGATAGATTTATAAAGTATTTGTATTTAAATAGATTTATAAAGTATTTGTATTTAGATAGATTTATAAAGTATTTGTATTTAGATAGATTTATAAAGTATTTGTATTTAAATAGATTTATAAAGTATTTGTATTTAAATAGATTTATAAAGTATTTGTATTTAGATAGATTTATAAAGTATTTGTATTTAGATAGATTTATAAAGTATTTGTACTTAGATCGATTTATAAAGTATTTGTATTTAAATAGATTTATAAAGTATTTGTATTTAGATAGATTTATAAAGTATTTGTATTTAGATAGATTTATAAAGTTTTTGTATTTAGAGAGATTTATAAAGTTTTTGTATTTAGATCGATTTATAAAGTTTTTGTATTTAGATAGATTTATAAAGTATTTGTATTTAGATAGATTTATAAAGAATTTGTATTTAGATCGATTTATAAAGTTTTTGTATTTAAATAGATTTATAAAGTATTTGTATTTAGATAGATTTATAAAGTTTTTGTAATTAGATAGATTTATAAAGTATTTGTATTTAAATAGATTTATAAAGTATTTGTATTTAAATAGATTTATAAAGTATTTGTATTTAGATAGATTTATAAAGTTTTTGTATTTAGATAGATTTATAAAGTATTTGTATTTAGATAGATTTATAAAGTATTTGTACTTAGATCGATTTATAAAGTATTTGTATTTAGATCGATTTATAAAGTTTTTGTATTTAGATAGATTTATAAAGTTTTTGTAATTAGATAGATTTATAAAGTATTTGTATTTAAATAGATTTATAAAGTATTTGTATTTAAATAGATTTATAAAGTTTTTGTATTTAGATAGATTTATAAAGTATTTGTACTTAGATCGATTTATAAAGTTTTTGTATTTAGATAGATTTATAAAGTTTTTGTATTTAGATAGATTTATAAAGTATTTGTACTTAGATCGATTTATAAAGTTTTTGTATTTAGATAGATTTATAAAGTATTTGTATTTAGATAGATTTATAAAGTATTTGTATTTAGATAGATTTATAAAGTATTTGTATTTAGATAGATTTATAAAGTATTTGTATTTAGATAGATTTATAAAGTATTTGTATTTAAATAGATTTATAAAGTATTTGTATTTAGATAGATTTATAAAGTATTTGTATTTAAATAGATTTATAAAGTATTTGTATTTAGAGAGATTTATAAAGTATTTGTATTTAGATAGATTTATAAAGTATTTGTATTTAGAGAGATTTATAAAGTATTTGTATTTAGATCGATTTATAAAGTATTTGTATTTAGATCGATTTATAAAGTTTTTGTATTTAGATAGATTTATAAAGTATTTGTATTTAGAGAGATTTATAAAGTATTTGTATTTAGAGAGATTTATAAAGTATTTGTATTTAGATAGATTTATAAAGTATTTGTACTTAGATCGATTTATAAAGTTTTTGTATTTAGATAGATTTATAAAGTATTTGTATTTAGATAGATTTATAAAGTATTTGTATTTAGAGAGATTTATAAAGTATTTGTATTTAGATCGATTTATAAAGTTTTTGTATTTAGAAAGATTTATAAAGTATTTGTATTTAGAGAGATTTATAAAGTATTTGTATTTAAATAGATTTATAAAGTATTTGTATTTAGATAGATTTATAAAGTATTTGTACTTAGATCGATTTATAAAGTATTTGTACTTAGATCGATTTATAAAGTTTTTGTATTTAGATAGATTTATAAAGTATTTGTATTTAGATAGATTTATAAAGTATTTGTATTTAGATAGATTTATAAAGTATTTGTATTTAGATAGATTTATAAAGTATTTGTACTTAGATCGATTTATAAAGTATTTGTATTTAAATAGATTTATAAAGTATTTGTATTTAGACAGATTTATAAAGTATTTGTATTTAGATAGATTTATAAAGTATTTGTATTTAGATAGATTTATAAAGTTTTTGTATTTAGATCGATTTATAAAGTTTTTGTATTTAGATAGATTTATAAAGTATTTGTATTTAGATAGATTTATAAAGTATTTGTATTTAGATCAATTTATAAAGTTTTTGTATTTAGATAGATTTATAAAGTATTTGTACTTAGATAGATTTATAAAGTATTTGTACTTAGATCGATTTATAAAGTTTTTGTATTTAGAGAGATTTATAAAGTATTTGTACTTAGATCGATTTATAAAGTTTTTGTACTTAGATAGATTTATAAAGTATTTGTATTTAGATAGATTTATAAAGTATTTGTATTTAGATAGATTTATAAAGTATTTGTATTTAAATAGATTTATAAAGTATTTGTATTTAGATCAATTTATAAAGTTTTTGTATTTAGATAGATTTATAAAGTATTTGTACTTAGATAGATTTATAAAGTATTTGTACTTAGATCGATTTATAAAGTGTTTGTATTTAGATAGATTTATAAAGTATTTGTATTTAGATCGATTTATAAAGTTTTTGTATTTAGATAGAATTATAAAGTATTTGTATTTAGATAGAATTATAAAGTATTTGTATTTAAATCGATTTATAAAGTTTTTGTATTTAGAGAGATTTATAAAGTATTTGTATTTAGATCGATTTATAAAGTTTTTGTATTTAGATCGATTTATAAAGTTTTTGTATTTAAATAGATTTATAAAGTATTTGTATTTAGATAGATTTATAAAGTTTTTGTATTTAAATAGATTTATAAAGTATTTGTATTTAGATAGATTTATAAAATTTTTGTACTTATATCGATTTATAAAGTATTTGTATTTAGATAGAATTATAAAGTATTTGTATTTAGATCGATTTCTAAAGTTTTTGTATTTAGATAGATTTATAAAGTATTTGTATTTAGAGAGATTTATAAAGTATTTGTATTTAGAGAGATTTATAAAGTATTTGTATTTAGATAGATTTATAAAGTATTTGTATTTAGAGAGATTTATAAAGTTTTTGTATTTAGATCGATTTATAAAGTTTTTGTATTTAGAGAGATTTATAAAGTTTTTGTATTTAGATAGATTTATAAAGTATTTGTATTTAGATAGATTTATAAAGTATTTGTATTTAGATAGATTTATAAAGTTTTTGTACTTAGATAGATTTATAAAGTTTTTGTATTTAGATAGATTTATAAAGTATTTGTATTTAGATAGATTTATAAAGTTTTTGTACTTAGATAGATTTATAAAGTTTTTGTATTTAGATAGATTTATAAAGTATTTGTATTTAGATAGATTTATAAAGTATTTGTATTTAGATAGATTTATAAAGTTTTTGTATTTAGATAGATTTATAAAGTTTTTGTATTTAGATAGATTTATAAAGTATTTGTATTTAGATAGATTTATAAAGTTTTTGTATTTAGATAGATTTATAAAGTTTTTGTATTTAGATAGATTTATAAAGTTTTTGTATTTAGATAGATTTATAAAGTTTTTGTATTTAAATAGATTTATAAAGTATTTGTATTTAGAGAGATTTATAAAGTATTTGTATTTAGAGAGATTTATAAAGTTTTTGTATTTAAATAGATTTATAAAGTATTTGTACTTAGATAGATTTATAAAGTATTTGTATTTAGAGAGATTTATAAAGTATTTGTATTTAGATCGATTTATAAAGTATTTGTATTTAGATCGATTTATAAAGTATTTGTATTTAGATAGATTTATAAAGTTTTTGTATTTAGATAGATTTATAGATTTATAAAGTATTTGTATTTAGATCGATTTATAAAGTATTTGTATTTAGATAGATTTATAAAGTATTTGTATTTAGATAGATTTATAAAGTATTTGTATTTAGATAGATTTATAGATTTATAAAGTATTTGTACTTAGATCGATTTATAAAGTATTTGTACTTAGATCGATTTATAAAGTTTTTGTATTTAGATAGATTTATAAAGCATTTGTATTTAGATAGATTTATAAAGTATTTGTATTTAGATAGATTTATAAAGTTTTTGTATTTAGATAGATTTATAGATTTATAAAGTATTTGTACTTAGATCGATTTATAAAGTTTTTGTATTTAGATAGATTTATAAAGTATTTGTATTTAGATAGATTTATAAAGTATTTGTATTTAGATAGATTTATAAAGTATTTGTATTTAGATCGATTTATAAAGTTTTTGTACTTAGATCGGTTTATAAAGTATTTGTATTTAGATAGATTTATAAAGTATTTGTATTTAGATCGATTTATAAAGTTTTTGTATTTAAATAGATTTATAAAGTTTTTGTATTTAGATAGATTTATAAAGTATTTGTATTTAAATAGATTTATAAAGTATTTGTATTTAGATAGATTTATAAAGTATTTGTATTTAGATAGATTTATAAAGTATTTGTATTTAAATAGATTTATAAAGTATTTGTATTTAAATAGATTTATAAAGTATTTGTATTTAGATAGATTTATAAAGTATTTGTATTTAGATAGATTTATAAAGTATTTGTACTTAGATCGATTTATAAAGTATTTGTATTTAAATAGATTTATAAAGTATTTGTATTTAGATAGATTTATAAAGTATTTGTATTTAGATAGATTTATAAAGTTTTTGTATTTAGAGAGATTTATAAAGTATTTGTATTTAGATCGATTTATAAAGTTTTTGTATTTAGATAGATTTATAAAGTATTTGTATTTAGATAGATTTATAAAGAATTTGTATTTAGATCGATTTATAAAGTTTTTGTATTTAAATAGATTTATAAAGTATTTGTATTTAGATAGATTTATAAAGTTTTTGTAATTAGATAGATTTATAAAGTATTTGTATTTAAATAGATTTATAAAGTATTTGTATTTAAATAGATTTATAAAGTATTTGTATTTAAATAGATTTATAAAGTTTTTGTATTTAGATAGATTTATAAAGTATTTGTATTTAGATAGATTTATAAAGTATTTGTACTTAGATCGATTTATAAAGTATTTGTATTTAGATCGATTTATAAAGTTTTTGTATTTAGATAGATTTATAAAGTTTTTGTAATTAGATAGATTTATAAAGTATTTGTATTTAAATAGATTTATAAAGTATTTGTATTTAAATAGATTTATAAAGTTTTTGTATTTAGATAGATTTATAAAGTATTTGTACTTAGATCGATTTATAAAGTTTTTGTATTTAGATAGATTTATAAAGTTTTTGTATTTAGATAGATTTATAAAGTATTTGTACTTAGATCGATTTATAAAGTTTTTGTATTTAGATAGATTTATAAAGTATTTGTATTTAGATAGATTTATAAAGTATTTGTATTTAGATAGATTTATAAAGTATTTGTATTTAGATAGATTTATAAAGTATTTGTATTTAGATAGATTTATAAAGTTTTTGTATTTAGATAGATTTATAAAGTATTTGTATTTAGATAGATTTATAAAGTATTTGTATTTAAATAGATTTATAAAGTATTTGTATTTAGATAGATTTATAAAGTATTTGTATTTAAATAGATTTATAAAGTATTTGTATTTAGAGAGATTTATAAAGTATTTGTATTTAGATAGATTTATAAAGTATTTGTATTTAGAGAGATTTATAAAGTATTTGTATTTAGATCGATTTATAAAGTTTTTGTATTTAGATCGATTTATAAAGTTTTTGTATTTAGATAGATTTATAAAGTATTTGTATTTAGAGAGATTTATAAATTATTTGTATTTAGATAGATTTATAAAGTTTTTGTATTTAGATCGATTTATAAAGTTTTTGTACTTAGAGAGATTTATAAAGTATTTGTATTTAGATAGATTTATAAAGTATTTGTATTTAGAGAGATTTATAAAGTTTTTGTATTTAGATAGATTTATAAAGTATTTGTATTTAGATCGATTTATAAAGTTTTTGTATTTAGAGAGATTTATTAAGTATTTGTATTTAGAGAGATTTATAAAGTTTTTGTATTTAGATAGATTTATAAAGTATTTGTATTTAGATCGATTTATAAAGTTTTTGTATTTAGACAGATTTATAAAGTATTTGTATATAGAGAGATTTATAAAGTTTTTGTATTTAGATAGATTTATAAAGTATTTGTATTTAAATAGATTTATAAAGTTTTTGTATTTAGATAGATTTATAAAGTATTTGTATCTAGATCGATTTATAAAGTATTTGTATTTAGATCGATTTATAAAGTATTTGTATTTAGATTGATTTATAAAGTATTTGTATTTAAATAGATTTATAAAGTTTTTGTATTTAGATAGATTTATAAAGTTTTTGTATTTAGATAGATTTATAAAGTTTTTGTACTTAGATAGATTTATAAAACATTTGTACTTAGATAGATTTATAAAGTATTTGTATTTAGATCGATTTATAAAGTTTTTGTATTTAGATAGATTTATAAAGTACTTGTATTTAGAGAGATTTATAAAGCATTTGTATTTAGAGAGATTTATAAAGCATTTGTATTTAGATAGATTTATAAAGTATTTGTATTTAGAGAGATTTATAAAGTATTTGTACTTAGATAGATTTATAAAGTTTTTATATTTAAATAGATTTATAAAGTATTTGTATTTACATCGATTTATAAAGTATTTGTATTTAGAGAGATTTATAAAGTATTTGTACTTAGATAGATTTATAAAGTTTTTATATTTAAATAGATTTATAAAGTATTTGTATTTAGATCGATTTATAAAGCATTTGTATTTAGAGAGATTTATAAAGCATTTGTATTTAGATAGATTTATAAAGTATTTGTATTTAGAGAGATTTATAAAGTATTTGTATTTAGATCGATTTATAAAGTTTTTATATTTAAATAGATTTATAAAGTATTTGTATTTAGTTCGATTTATAAAGTATTTGTATTTAGTTCGATTTATAAAGTTTTTGTATTTAGAGAGATTTATAAAGTATTTGTATTTAAATAGATTTATAAAGTATTTGTATTTAGAGAGATTTATAAAGTATTTGTATTTAGATCGATTTATAAAGTTTTTGTATTTAGAGAGATTTATAAAGTTTTTGTATTTAGATCGATTTATAAAGTTTTTGTATTTAGATCGATTTATAAAGTATTTGTATTTAGATAGATTTATAAAATATTTGTATTTAGATAGATTTATAAAGTATTTGTATTTAGATCGATTTATAAAGTATTTGTATTTAGATCGATTTATAAAGTATTTGTCTTTAGATCGATTTATAAAGTTTTTGTATTTAGATAGATTTATAAGGTATTTGTATTTAAATAGATTTATAAAGTTTTTGTATTTAGATCGATTTATAAAGTTTTTGTATTTAGATCGATTTATAAAGTTTTTGTATTTAGATCGATTTATAAAGTATTTGTATTTAGATAGATTTATAAAGTATTTGTATTTAGAGAGATTTATAAAGTATTTGTATTTGGATCGATTTATAAAGTATTTGTATTTAGATAGATTTATAAAGTATTTGTATTTAGATCGATTTATAAAGTATTTGTATTTAGATAGATTTATAAAGTATTTGTATTTAGAGAGATTTATAAAGTATTTGTATTTAGAGAGATTTATAAAGTATTTGTATTTAGATCGATTTATAAAGTATTTGTATTTAGAGAGATTTATAAAGTTTTTGTATTTAGATCGATTTATAAAGTTTTTGTATTTAGAGAGATTTATAAAGTTTTTGTATTTAGATAGATTTATAAAGTATTTGTATTTAGATAGATTTATAAAGTATTTGTATTTAGATAGATTTATAAAGTTTTTGTACTTAGATAGATTTATAAAGTTTTTGTATTTAGATCGATTTATAAAGTATTTGTATTTAGATAGATTTATAAAGTATTTGTATTTAGAGAGATTTATAAAGTATTTGTATTTAGATAGATTTATAAAGTATTTGTATTTAGATAGATTTATAAAGTATTTGTATTTAGATAGATTTATAAAGTATTTGTATTTAGATAGATTTATAAAGTATTTGTATTTAAATAGATTTATAAAGTTTTTGTATTTAGATCAATTTATAAAGTATTTGTATTTAGATAGATTTATAAAGTATTTGTATTTAAATAGATTTATAAAGTTTTTGTATTTAGACAGATTTATAAAGTATTTGTATTTAGAGAGATTTATAAAGTATTTGTATTTAGATAGATTTATAAAGTATTTGTATTTAGATAGATTTATAAAGTATTTGTATTTAGATAGATTTATAAAGTATTTGTATTTAAATAGATTTATAAAGTATTTGTATTGAGATAGATTTATAAAGTATTTGTATTTAGATAGATTTATAAAGTATTTGTATTTAAATAGATTTATAAAGTTTTTGTATTTAGATCAATTTATAAAGTATTTGTATTTAGATAGATTTATAAAGTATTTGTATTTAAATAGATTTATAAAGTTTTTGTATTTAGACAGATTTATAAAGTATTTGTATTTAGAGAGATTTATAAAGTATTTGTATTTAGATAGATTTATAAAGTATTTGTATTTAGATAGATTTATAAAGTATTTGTATTTAGATAGATTTATAAAGTATTTGTATTTTGATAGATTTATAAAGTATTTGTATTTAGATCGATTTATAAAGTATTTGTATCTAAATAGATTTATAAAGTATTTGTATTTTGATAGATTTATAAAGTATTTGTATTTAGATAGATTTATAAAGTATTTGTATTTAGATCGATTTATAAAGTTTTTGTATTTAAATAGATTTATAAAGTATTTGTATTTAGATCGATTTATAAAGTTTTTGTACTTAGATAGATTTATAAAGTATTTGTATTTAGATAGATTTATAAAGTATTTGTACTTAGATAGATTTATAAAGTATTTGTATTTTGATAGATTTATAAAGTATTTGTATTTAGATAGATTTATAAAGTATTTGTATTTTGATAGATTTATAAAGTATTTGTATTTAAATAGATTTATAAAGTATTTGTATTTAGATCGATTTATAAAGTTTTTGTACTTAGATAGATTTATAAAGTATTTGTATTTAGATAGATTTATAAAGTATTTGTATTTAAATAGATTTATAAAGTATTTGTATTGAGATAGATTTATAAAGTATTTGTATTTAGATAGATTTATAAAGTATTTGTATTTAAATAGATTTATAAAGTTTTTGTATTTAGATCAATTTATAAAGTATTTGTATTTAGATAGATTTATAAAGTATTTGTATTTAAATAGATTTATAAAGTTTTTGTATTTAGATAGATTTATAAAGTATTTGTACTTAGATAGATTTATAAAGTATTTGTATTTAGATAGATTTATAAAGTATTTGTATTGAGATAGATTTATAAAGTATTTGTACTTAGATAGATTTATAAAGTATTTGTATTTAAATAGATTTATAAAGTATTTGTATTTAGATAGATTTATAAAGTATTTGTATTTAGATCGATTTATAAAGTATTTGTATTTAGATAGATTTATAAAGTATTTGTATTTAGATCGATTTATAAAGTTTTTGTATTTAGATAGATTTATAAAGTATTTGTATTTAGATCGATTTATAAAGTATTTTTGTATTTAGATCGATTTATAAAGTTTTTGTATTTAGATAGATTTATAAAGTATTTGTATTTAGAGAGATTTATAAAGTATTTGTATTTAAATAAATTTATAAAGTATTTGTATTTAAATAGATTTATAAAGTATTTGTATTTAGATAGATTTATAAAGTATTTGTATTTAGATCGATTTATAAAGTATTTGTATTTAGATAGATTTATAAAGTTTTTGTATTTAGATAGATTTATAAAGTTTTTGTATTTAAATAGATTTATAAAGTATTTGTATTTAGATAGATTTATAAAGTTTTTGTATTTAAATAGATTTATAAAGTATTTGTATTTAGAGAGATTTATAAAGTATTTGTATTTAAATAGATTTATAAAGTATTTGTATTTAGATCAATTTATAAAGTATTTGTATCTAGATAGATTTATAAAGTATTTGTACTTAGATAGATTTATAAAGTATTTGTATTTAGATAGATTTATAAAGTATTTGTATTTAGATAGATTTATAAAGTATTTGTATTTAGATCGATTTATAAAGTATTTGTACTTAGATAGATTTATAAAGTATTTGTATTTAAATAGATTTATAAAGTTTTTGTACTTAGAGAGATTTATAAAGTTTTTGTATTTAGATAGATTTATAAAGTTTTTGTATTTAGATCGATTTATAAAGTTTTTGTATTTAGATCGATTTATAAAGTTTTTGTATTTAGATAGATTTATAAAGTATTTGTACTTAGATAGATTTATAAAGTTTTTGTATTTAGATAGATTTATAAAGTATTTGTATATAGATAGATTTATAAAGTTTTTGTATTTAGATAGATTTATAAAGTTTTTGTATTTAGATAGATTTATAAAGTTTTTGTATTTAGATAGATTTATAAAGTATTTGTATTTAGATAGATTTATAAAGTATTTGTACTTAGATAGATTTATAAAGTATTTGTATTTAAATAGATTTATAAAGTATTTGTATATAGATAGATTTATAAAGTTTTTGTATTTAGATAGATTTATAAAGTTTTTGTATTTAGATAGATTTATAAAGTTTTTGTATTTAGATAGATTTATAAAGTATTTGTATATAGATAGATTTATAAAGCTTTTGTATTTAAATAGATTTATAAAGTATTTGTACTTAGATAGATTTATAAAGTATTTGTATTTAAATAGATTTATAAAGTATTTGTATTTAAATAGATTTATAAAGTATTTGTACTTAGATAGATTTATAAAGTTTTTGTATTTAGATCGATTTATAAAGTATTTGTATTTAAATAGATTTATAAAGTATTTGTATTTAGATCGAATTATAAAGTATTTGTATTTAGATCGATTTATAAAGTTTTTGTATTTAAATCTTTAAAGTTTTCAAGTATTTATTTGTATTTTTAAAGTTTTCAAGTATTTGTATTTAGATTTTTAAAGTTTTCAAGTATTTGTATTTAGATTTTTAAAGTTTTCAAGTATTTGTATTTAGATCTTTAAAGTTTTCAAGTATTTATTTGTATTTTTAAAGTTTTCAAGTATTTGTATTTAGATTTTTAAAGTTTTCAAGTATTTGTATTTAGATTTTTAAAGTTTTCAAGTATTTGTATTTAGATCTTTAAAGTTTTCAAGTATTTATTTGTATTTTTAAAGTTTTCAAGTATTTGTATTTGTATTTTTAAAGTTTTCAAGTATTTGTATTTGTATTTATAAAGTTTTCAAGTATTTGTATTTAGATCTTTAAAGTTTTCAAGTATTTGTATTTGTATTTATAAAGTTTTCAAGTATTTGTATTTGTATTTTGGCATTCAGAAGCGACAGTATTTTGCATTCGTAAAACCGGCAATCTTTACACTCGAGATTTAACACTAAGCTTAGATACCTTCCGGGCATTGATGAGCATAAATTGCAATTTTGTCGTGTAAACTCCTGTGATAAGAGGCATCTGTATCTAATTTTACTCAATTTCAGATGTATTTGTATTTTTGTTGTTGTTGAATTGTGAATAATAACAGTTATATTTTCACTCATGAAGGGAAAAGTATTTGTATTTATATTTACAGTCATAGTGAACAGTGTTTATATTTGTATCTAACTAAAAAAAAAAAAAAAAAAAAAAAAAAAACAGTATTTGATCCAATCGTATTTCATAAAATCAGATCATCTTTGACGTAATTGTTCAACATTCGTAAAACGATATGAATGTCAAACGCTCAAGTGACACACACACACACACACACACACACACACACACACACACACACACACACACACACACACACACACACACACACACACACACACATGGACACACACACACACACACACACACACACACACACACACACACACACACACACACACACACACACACACACACACACACACACACACACACACGCACACACACACACACACACACACACACACACACACACACACACACACACACACACACACACACACACACACACACACACATACATACACTGACATACAACCAATTGTCTTTACTCATTGATACATCACCGAAAGTTAAAAATATCTTCCAGACAGAGATGAGAAGAAGAGAAAGAAGGAAAAGGAGAGGAAGAAGAGAAAGAAGAAGAACAAGAAGAAAAGAAGGAGAAGAAGAAGAAGAAAAAGAAGGAGAAGAAGAAGGAGAGGCAGAAGAAAAAAAAGAAGGAGAAGAAGGAAGAAGAAAAAAAGAAAAGGAAGCAGAAGAAGGAGAAAAAGAAGAAAAGGGAGAAGGACAAGGAAAAGAAAAAGAGAAAGAATAAGGATAAGAACAAGAAGAGGAAGCAGAAGAAAAAATAGATATAGAAGAAAAAAAGAACGAGAGGAAGAAAATAAAGAAATATAAAGAAGAAAAGAAAAAGGAGAAGAAAAAAAGAGAAGAAAAATGAGAAAATGAAGATTAAGAGGAAAAAGAAGAAGAAAAAGAAAAAGAAGGAAAATAGAAAGAAGACAGAAGAAAAAGAAAGAAAAAAGAAAAGAAAAATAAGAAAAAAGGAAGAAAAAAAAGAGGATAACAAGACGACAGAGAGTAAGCTGCTCTTCCTTACTCTAAGACTTTTTGACACTCCGTATCTTGTGTTTCAGTGACTCGTTCAAACCCTTATGGTTATAGATTTACATATCTGGAAGCAGGATGGCACCTCCTCCGATTCACTTCTGTTCGTGTTGTGCCAGTGCCTTTCGGTCTTCTGTTGTTGTTTACCGTGTTTTTTTCTCTGTTTCTTGTTTGGTTTTATTGGTTCTTGATTCGTATTTGTTTATTTGTTGGTATTATTTCGTTCCTCTGTTTTTTTTTCTTCTTCTTTTCTCTGTTTCTTGTTGTGCCAGTGCCTTTCGGTCTTCTGTTGTTGTTTTCCGTGTTTTTTTCTCTGTTTTTTTGTTTGTTTTTATTGGTTCTTGATTTGTATTTGTTTATTTGTTGGTATTATTTCGTTCCCCTGTGTTTTTTTGTTTTTCTTTTCTTTGTTTCTTGTTCAGTTTTGTAGATTCTTGATTAGTATTCATTTATTTGTTATTTATTACTTCATTCTCCTGTTTTTTTCCTTCTTCTTTTCTCTCTTTCTTGTTCGTTACCATCGGTTCTTAATTAGTATTTATTTATTTATCATTTTTCATTCCCTTTTTTTTCCTTCTTCTTTTCTCTATTTATCATTATCCATTCTCCTGTTTTTTTCCTCCTTTTCTCTATTTCTTTTTCGTTTTAATCGATCCTTCAATAGTATTTATCTATCTATTTTCATCTTGATCTGTTATTTTTTTTGCGTTTGTATTTTCTTCCTTTGGTTCAAGTCGTTTAGTTTTGATTAGTGATTTGTTACATTTTCGTCTTGTTTCACTTCGCAATGTACGGGTTATTTCCACCTTTCTTCGTTCACCTTTGTTTATCTTCTTCGCTTCCACTTCTCCCACTCACATATCTCTTTACGTCACTTCACCTTCTCCTCCTTTCGATACTTCCCTTTCCTCGCTTCTTCGATTTCCTCTTTAATATGACCTTTATTGGCTGTTCCCTCTCTTCCTTTTTCGTTGTAATCGCTTCTCATCTTTCCTCGTTTGTTTATTCACCTGTGCCAAGTTCATGTCACTTCATGTCTTCTTCTTGTTCTTCCCTCAGGTCATGTCTTTTGTTAACTTGCTTGAACTTCTCGTTTTTGCTTGATATTGTTTGTCTGTCGTTTTTCATTTTGTTTTCTGTCACTTTCCTTTTCTTTTGGTTCCTCACTGTCTGTTTGTCTGCTCCTGTCTGTCTGCCTGGTTCCCTGTCTCTTCCCTCTTTCTCCCCCTTCCTCAAAATCTCTTTCTTTCTTTCTTTCGTTCTCCCTATCTCCCGGTCCCTCCTCATTTCATTCTCTCTGTTTCTCTCTTCTGTCATCTCTTAAAAAAGCAAACTAATATGACATCCTGATGCTTATTAGAATTTCTTTTCTTTCTGTTTTTGTTCGTCTCTCTCTCTCTCTCTCTCTCCACTCTCCCTCTCTCTCTCTTTTTCTCTCTCCTTCTCTCTCAATCTCTCTCTCTCTCTCTTCCCCTCCCCCTCTCTCTCTCTTTCTCTCTCTCTCGCTTCCGTAATCTAGAAGCAACAATAAAGAGACAGCATGCCACGCCAAACATTGTAAGAAAATAATGTAAGAAAATAATCATCATTACTTTCTCCCTCCCCGTCTCTCTATCTCTCTCTCTCTCTCTCTCCCTCCCTCTCTCTGCCCCCACCATTCTCTCTCTCTCTCCCTCTCTCTATTTCTCTCTCCCTCTCCCTTGCTCTCTCTGCCCTCCTCTCATTCTCTCTCCTGCCCCCCTCCCTCCCGTCTAACTCTTCCAGCTTATCTCTCTCTCTCTCTCTCCCTCCCTCTCTTTATCTCTTTCTCTCTGCCCTCTCTCATTATATCTCCCTGCCCCCTCCTCCCTCCCGTCTCTCTCTCTCCCTCCCTCCCTCTCTTTATCTCTTTCTCTCTCTCTCTGCCCTCCTCCCATTCTCTCTCCCTGTCCCTTCCTCCCTCCCGTCTCTCTCTCCCACCTTATCTCTTTCTCCCTCCCTCCCCTCTCTCTTTCTCTCACCTTATATCTCTCTCTCCCTCCCTCCCTCTCTTTATCTCTTTCTCTCTCTCTGCCCTCCTCCCATTCTCTCTCCCTGTCCCTCACTCTCTCCCGTTTCTCTCTCTCACCTTATCTCTCTCCCTCCCTCCATCTCTTAATCTCTCTATCTCTCTCTCTGCCCTCCACTCATTCTCTCTCCCTGTCCCTTCCTCCATCCCACCTTATCTCTCTCTCTCTCTCCCTTCCTCTATCTCTTTCTCTTCCTCCCTCTCTCTCTCACTGCCCTCCTCTCATTCTCTCTCCCTGTACCTCCCTCCCTCCCGTCTCTCTCTCTCACCTTATCTCTCTCTCTCTCTCCCTCCCTCCTTTCCTCCCTTCCTCTCTCTCTCTCTCTCTCTGCCATCCTCTCATTCTCTCTCCCTGTCCCTCCCACCTTATCTCTCTCCCTGTCCCTCCCTCCCTCCCCTCTCTCTTTCTCTCACCTTATCTCTCTCTCTCTCTCCCACCTTATCTCTCTCTCTCCCTCCCATCTCTCGAAGCAACAACCTCCGATTAGACACCGAGATGTTCACTCGCCAGAATTAACAGCAAGCAAACAGATCAAGATGTCCGTGTTTGCAGAGGATTAGCTCCATCCTTCCCCCTCCTCCTCCTCCTCCTCCTCCTCAATCCCCTCTCCCCAAACGGGTGACTACTCCCACCTCCTCCTCCTCCTCCCCCTCCTCCTCCTCCTCCTCCTCCTCCTCCTCAATCCCCTCTCCCCAAACGGGTGACTAGTCCCTCCTCCTCCTCCTCCTCCTCCTCCACCCCACCCTTGGTTGACTCTTCCAATCCCTTCGCTTCCTGTCTGTTTCTTTTTCTATTTTTTATCCTAATTGTTTATTTGTGCTTCCCTTATTCTGTCACTTTCACTGCTTTTTTTTCTATTTCTCGTTTTTTTTCTGTATCTTCCATGTCCTCTTCATCTATTCTCTTCCCTGTTATTTTCCTCCTCTCATTTTCATCTTTCCTACTTCATGCCCCTCTTCTCCTTCACGTTCTGTCTATTCCACGCTTAAACTATCTTCGTTCTGTCCCTCTTTACTTACTCCCTTCTTTCCCCTCTCCCTCCGTGTCTCCCTTCCAAACCCTGCCGATTCTCTCTTCTTGTTTTCCTTCTATGTTCTGCCTGTTCCCCCCTTCCTCTCATACCTCTTCGATTTCTTCTTATTTCCCCCACCCTTCCTGCATTCTCTATCTCTTTCTTTACCTGTTTCTCTCACGCCTCTCTCCTCTTCCTTTCTCTCCTCATCTCCCTTCCTTCTTCCCCTCCTACCTGTTTTATCCTACCTCCCTTCTTCCCACACACTTCCTATGTAAACAAACAGACAAATTCTAGTATTTTATTTAGCGTCCGGTGTTTTATACTGTCGTTAAGCTTATTTGTATACTGTCTATATCTGTGCATTTGAATCTGCCAACTGATTCATATCTTATCTATATCAATCTTAATTACCATACACATTTGCCTGTATGCTATCTCTCTATATATGTATACTCATGTTTATGTTCACGTTTATGAATATAAGCATCTACTTATAACCATATTTTCGGTAAAAGGGGGGTGGGGGTGAATTAAGGGAACTAGGGAACGAAGGAAAGAAAATTGTTGATTTTCTTTACAGTAAAGAGAACACGCACACAACACACACGCACACGCACACACACACACACATATCCCACATTTCATCCTCCCTCTCCCTCCATCTCCAGCGTGACCCCTTCTTCCTGACACATTCGCAGCCATATATATTTCGCACATTCCCCCTCGTCCCTTCCACGCACATTCCCCCGTCTTTCTCCCCAAACCTCTTCACACACACACACACACACACACACACACACACACACACACAATCACTCACACACACACAATCACTCACACACACAATCACTCACACACGCACACATTCACACACACACACACACACACACACACACACACACACAAACACTCACACACGCACACAATCAGAATATCGAAATCCTCACACCAAAAGAATAAAATAAAATACCTAATAAAGGGTTAGATAAGGCTGAAGGATAAGATAAGACTTGATGAGATATAACTGGGTTCTCCGGGCATATTCTGAACAAATATGTATTCCTTCACTAATATTCCAAAAGCCAATGAGACAAGAAAACTACCCAAGGCTTGGAAACTCGCCAGTATTACACCTTTATAGAAGGGCGATAACAAGCAAAGCCCTCAGAATTATAGAACGGTTTCTTTAACCAGTGTAATATGTGACTTCTAGAAAGGATATTCAATACTTGTAAAACAAAAACATCTAATAAGTATTTTTTATTTATTTTTCTATTTCTATTTATTTATTTATTATTATTTATTTACTTATTTATTTATTTTTGCGGGGGAGGTCATGTCCAGAAAATCTGTTTTTTTTTTTTTTTCTTTTTAGGACAGAATTTCCGCAATATTACAAGTAAGACAAAGCGACAAAATTGCGGATACTTGGGCATAAAAAGAACGTTTCATAAGGTACAACACAAGCTGCCACACATCAGAATATTAGGGTAATCAGAACACTTAGGTGGAGTGAAAGGTAGACTCTCCGCAGAAGTTAAAGGGAAGCACTCTACTTGAATACGAGTTACTAGCGGAGTACTTCAGGAATCGGTCCTGGCGCCGATTATGTTTACTATTTTCATCAATGATTTAGGATCAAATATAAGCCCAGGTAGCTATCTAAAATATGATTGCAAGGCCACCATAGAGACGCTGAGAACTTATTCATGTGGCATTGTACTTAAGTAATGAAATTCAACCCCAAGTAATCAGTTTCGGGTAAAGTAAAAATCGACCCCTATACCAATTATAGTTAGGAGACCCAGTGCTAAACGCAGCAGGTAGGAAGAAAAGACCTTGGGATAATTAATACTAGGAACTTCAGCCCAAATGATCCTATAGAGGAAAAGGTCCATAAAATGATAGGGCTGATTGCCAACATGGAGAGGACATTCATGTGTGTGGAT
>NC_091581.1:26202810-26205310 GCF_042767895.1 Penaeus vannamei
AGAGAGAAGAGAGAGAAAGAGAGAGAGAGAGACTAGAGAGAGTAATGGCAGCAAGAGAGAGAGAAAGGAAGAGTAGAGACAGATAGACAGAGAGAGAGGGAGGGAGGATCATAAGATCAACTGAAATGAGAGAGAAAGACGGAGAGAGGGGATTGGGCAATAATATCTGCAGAATTAGCATTAACAATAACGATAATATTAACGAGAAAGTAGTCAATTCTACACGTTAATCAGCAGTACTATTTGCAGCGTCTCCACTGCTATTAGGGATAAGTATAGGTTGATATTCTATTAGATATTGATGAGATTGTTAAGTGTAATAATTCTCTCTGTCTCTCTCTCTCTCTCTCTATCTATCTCTCTCTCTCTGGCTGTCTGTCTGTCTGTCTGTCTCTCTCTATTTTTTTTTCTCTCTGTTTCTCTGTCTCTGTCTCTCTCTTTCTCTGTCTGTCTGTCTGTCTCTGTCTGTCTGTCTGTCTGTCTCTCTGTCTGTCTGTCTGTCTGTCTGTCTGTCTGTCTGTCTCTCTCTCTTTCTCTCTCTCTCTCTCTTTCTTTCTCTCTCTCTCTCTCTCTCTCTCTCTCTCTCTCTCTCTCTCTCTCTCTAAAGAAAAAAGAAAAAAAAAGAAAAAATGCATTAATGATAAAGATAACAGCGATTGGATATCTTAATATCCCTTTTATCACTGATGAATCTAAAGAAATAATTTCAAGTAATCAAAATAATAACAACTATGGCAAGAAATAACAAAAATAATATTCATAACATCACCAGTTAAAGCGTCACTGCATATCATTAACAAATTCCAGCTTAAGCAAGAACCAAAAAGAAAGAAAGAAAGGAAGAAAGGAAGAAAGAAACATACTTATATATATATATTCTCCCCCCACAAAAAAACAACAACAACAACAACAACTAAATAACCCACATAAATCACCTTCTCATACACAAATAATAATAATAAAAAAAAAGTTTCCACGGTAAAACAAAGGCGGAGAGATAGAGTATTATTTTGCAACAAAAGTTATCCAGCTCATTATAAAAAAAAAAAAAAAAGTGAAATACAACACTGCAAGTGAAGGCATGCATTGAACGGTACATTGGGCTCTTTATCCTAATTTTTGGGCGATACACATTATGATATTTCCGACGATTTTGGCTTTTAAAGAGAGCACGATGAGGATTATATCAATTGCAGGATAATAGAGAAATGTAAAAATAGATGTTAGTGAGAGAAACCAAAGAAAGGGCGGCAAAGGGAGTAAGATACGTAAAGATAGAGAGATATAAAGGCAAAGAAAGAAAAATGTAAAAATAGATGTTAGTGAGACAAACCAAAGGAAGGAACAAAGCATGGTTTTAAAGATGGGAAAGTGACAGGTGGACAAGAAAAGAGAACAAAAATAGATGTTAGTGAAACAAACCAAAGAGAGGGAAGCAAAAGACCAAAGATGGAGAGAGATATAAAGGCAAAGAAAGAGAAATGTAAAAATAGATGTTAGAGAGATAAGCCAACGGACCGAAAGGGAGGCAAAGGAACAAAGATACGTAAAGATAGATAGATATAAAGGACAAGAAAGAGAAATGTAAAAATAGATGTTAGTGAGACAAACCAAAGAGAGGGAAGCAAAAGAACAAAGATGGAGAGAGATATAAAGGCAAAGAAAGAGAAATGTAAAAATAGATGTTAGTGAGACAGACCAACGGACAGAAAGGGAAGCAAAGGAACAAAGATACGTAAAGATAGAAAGATATAAGGGACAAGAAAGAGAAATGTAAAAATAGATGTTAGTGAGACAAACCAAAGAAAGGGAGGCAAAAAAACAAAGACGGAGAGAGATATAAAGGCAAAGAAAGAGAAATGTAAAAATAGATGTTAGTGAGATAAGCTAACGGATGGAAAGGGAGGCAAAGGGAGTAAGATACGTAAAGATAGAGAGATATAAAGGCAAAGAAAGAAAAATGTAAAAATAGATGTTAGTGAGACAAACCAAAGGAAGGAACAAAGACACGTAAAGATAGAAAGATATAAGGGACAAGAAAGAGAAATGTAAAAATAAATGTTAGTGAGAAATCAAAGAAAGGGAGACAAAAGAACAAAAATGGAGAGAGATATAAAGGCAAAGAAAGAGAAATGTAAAAATAGATGTTAGTGAGATAAGCTAACGGATGGAAAGGGAGGCAAAGGGAGTAAGATACGTAAAGATAAAGAGATATAAAGGAGAAGAAAGAGAAATGTAAAAATAAATGTTAGTGAGACAGACCAAGGAAAGGGCGGCAAAGGAAGAAAGATACGTAGAAATAGATAGATATAAAGGACAAGGAAGAGAAATGTAAAAGTAGATGTTAGTGAGATAAGCCAACGGACCGAAAGGGAGGCAAAGGGAGTAAGATACGTAAAGATAGATAGATATAAAGGAGAAGAAAGGGAAATTGGGAGATATAAAAGCAAAGAAAGAGAAATGTAAAAATAGATGTTAGTGAGATAAGCCAACGGACCGA
>NC_091581.1:26210310-26212810 GCF_042767895.1 Penaeus vannamei
TTCTCTCTCTCTCTCTTTTTTGATCCTTTTGTCATTTTTGTATCATCTCTCCTCTGTCTCTCCTCTCTCTCATTTCTTTCTTCGTTTTCTTCTCTTTCCCTGCCTCTTCACCTCCCTTTTTCTTTCCGCTTTTATTGCTTTTCCATTCGCCCTTCCGTTATCTTCGTTCCTCCGCCTCATTTATACTTCTAATCTCTTTCTCCTTCTTCTCCTTCATCTTCCTTTTGCCTTCTTGCGCCCCTTTATCCTTCTCTTCTTCTCTTTCTCTCTCCTTACCCTTCCGTCCTCCTCCTGTACTGTCTCTTCCGTTCTTTCTTATCTTTTCCTTTTCCTCCCCTTCCACATACGTTTTTTTTTTCTTTTCTTTCCCTCTTCTCTTCTTTCGCCTTCTTCTCCTTTTCCCTTCCCTCCCACATCCCTCCTTTTTTTAATCCCTAACTTTATTCCACTCTCTCATCTCATCTCTTTCTCTTCCTTTCCCTCTTCCTGTAACCCCTCTCTTTCTTCTTCCTTCTCTCTCATTCCTTCTTCCCTTCCCTCCCTCCCTCTTCTTAGCTTCTCCCCTCCCTCTCTCTCTTCCTTCCCCTCCCTGCTCCAACCTTCAGCTCCCCTCACCAACATTCCCCTCCCCTCCCCTTCCTTCCCTCCTCCCACCCCTCTCTCCTCCTCCCCCTCCCTTAACCCTCCCTCCCTCCCTTCCCTCTTTCTCCTCTCCCCGCACCCAACCTTCCCCTCCCCTCACCATCCTTCCCCTCCCCTCCCCTTCCTCCCACCCCTCTCACCTCCTCCTCCCTTAACCCTCCCTCCCTCCCTCCCTTCCCCCCCTTTTTTTGCATCAACAGCTAGAACCAGTATTTGCCACAGGTAAATAGAACGGCGCAACCCTTTTTTCCAACCCTTTTTTCCCCCTCTCTGCCCGTTGCTATTTTTTTCCCCTCGCTCATATTAGCAAGCAATCTGGAATGAAGGCGAACATATCTTGGTCTCTATCTATTTTCTCTTCTTTTTCTTTTTTTTCTTTCTTTTCCTTTTGAGGAGGGAAATGCGGGCAGGAGACTCTGGAGAAAGGGGAAGAGGATGAGGAGATAGGTAGGTAGAGAGATAGATAGGGAGAGAGGAAGAGAGATCGATAGCGAGGTAGATAGAGAGAAAGAGGTGAAGGGGGAGAAAGTAATTGAGATAAGTAGGTAAGAAGGAAGATAGATAGAGATAGAGATAGATAGAGATAGAAGGACAGACGGATAGACGGATAGAGAGACAGGCAGACAGAAACACAGACAGATAAATAGGTAGATGTAGAGAGTGCAGAAAAGATCGAAATATATAGAGATAGGATTAAGATGATGATGATGATGAAAGAGAGAGAGAGAGAGAGAGAGAGAGAGAGAGAGAGAGAGAGAGAGAGAGAGAGAGAGAGAGAGAGAGAGAGAGAGAGAAGAGAGAGAGAGAGAGAGAGAGAGAGAGAGAGAGAGAGAGAGAGAGAGAGAGAGAGAGAGAGAGAGAGAAATAGAGAGAAAGAGAGAATGAAAAAAAGAGAACAGGTAAGAGACGAAGACGAAGGGAAACGAAGAATGTAAAAAGGAGAGCAAGAGAAGACGCTCAAAGACGAGAGGAAGAAGTTATTTTCGTGTTAATAATTTATAAGAAGGTCGTTATCAGGGAAAAAGGGCGAGCGGGGTTGGGGGTGGGGGGAGTGGGGGTGGGGGTGTTGGGGTCTGAGGGAGAAAGGAGAGGAGGTGGTGGTGGGTGTGGGGTGATACTAGGAGTGGGGGAAGGGGTCTGAGGGGAGGAGGGGAGGGTGTGGGGAGGAGGGGGGTGTCGGAAAGGAGGAGGAAGAGGGTGGTGGTGGGGGTGGGGTGAGCTAGGTGGGGGTGGGGGGTCTGAGGGAGGAGGGAGAGGGGGATGGTGGGGTGTGGGGAGGGGGTGTCTGAAGGAGGAGGGAGAGGGTGGTGGTGGGTGTGGGGTGATACTAGGGTGGGGGAATGGGGGTCTGAGGGAGAAGGGAGGGGTGAAGGTGGGGTGGGGAAGGGGGTCTGAGGGAGAAGGGAGAGGGTGCTACTGGGGTGGGTGGAGGAGGGTGGTCTGAGGGAGAAGGGAGTGGGTGAGAAGGTGGGGTGGAGGGAGGGGGGTCTGAGGGAGGAGGGAGAGGGGGATGGTGGGGGGGATGGGGGGTGGGGGGTCTGAGGGAGGAGGGAGAGGGGATGAGGGTGGGGTGGGGGAGAGGGGGGGTCTGAGGGAGGAGGGAGAGGGTGATGGTGGGGTGGGGGAGGGGGGGGTCTGAGGGAGAAGGGAGAGGGTGAAGGTGGGGTGGGGGAAGGGGGGTCTGAGGGAGGAAGGGAGAGGGTGAAGGTGGGGTGGGGAGGGGGGTCTGAGGGAGGAGGGAGAGGGTGAGGATGGGGTGGGGGAGGGAGTCTGAGGGAAGGAGGGAGGGTAATGGTGGGGTGGGGTCTGAGGGCGAAGGGAGAGGGTGATGGTGGGGTGGGGATGAGGGGGGTCTGAG
>NC_091581.1:26225310-26232810 GCF_042767895.1 Penaeus vannamei
AAAGAAAGTGAGAGAGAGATTACATATGGATGTGTGTCTATCCATGTATATATGTGTCTACATATATGTGCTAATATCCACATAAACAAAAACAAAAAGGAAAGACGATATCAATTATCAGTCCACAACAAGATATCCACAGATAGACTGCAAGACCGTAAAACAGGGTAACCAGCCAGAAAATGAAAGGTAAAAGAAAAGAAAGAAAGAAAATAAAATCAGACTTTTCACCCCTTACTCTGATAAATTGCGAGAAACCTCCTCAGATACGAGCTAATAGGTTGAAAATGCAAATTATTCTCGCTGAATGAATATCTTCGTCGAGACACTTAATTTAAGATGATTCATCTTTGCTCTTATTTTTTTTCTCTCTCTCTCTCTCTTTCTCTGTTCCTTGTTTATCCTACTTCTTACTATTACGTTCTTTGTCTTTCTTTCTCTGTCTCTCTATCTCTATTTCTCTCTATATATATTTTTCCCTTTCTCTCTCTCTCTCTTTGTTTCCGTCATTTTTTTTACGTTTTATTTTCTCTCTCCCTGTCTGTCTCTCACTTCTCATTCTCTTGTTTTTTTTTCGTCTCCCCTTCATTTCTTTCTCCCTCTCTATCTTTCTAAGTCCTCTTCTTGATTTATATCTCTTCCTTCCCCTCAATCATTTCTCTCTCTCATCTCACTCTCTTATTTTCGAGAGACTGGGGCGAGAGGGGGCGGGGTGAGGCCGGGGTGAGGGTGGTGGGTGGGGTGGGGGGGTGTTAACAGCCTCAGTCGGGTTCCATTTAAACCTTTTTTTTAAGAGGTTGATTCAATAAACTGATTAATGTTTGTTCTTCGCATTTGCAAAGCCCAAGTCTAATATTCATAGTCATTTGTCATATTTTTTTTTTCTGTGTTTGTTTTTTAATATCAAATATAAAAGTATATTTATCATTCGAGTTCATATTTGTTCACCGGGAGACTCCGGTTGTTGTCCAAGTTATCTGTATATAGAGGCAAGGTAATATCTAGTATGGGTTACAGACTATATATCTATATTTTTTATCTTTTTTTATTTAGATGGCTCTCTCTCCTTATAGGTCTCTCTCTATATTTCAGAAAGATAATTAAAAATTATGCTGATGATAATAATAACTATAAAAATAATGTTAACAATGCTAATGATAATGATGATAAAGATAATGATACGACTACTACTACTAATGTTACTGCTTATGCCACTAATCTTAAAAGTGACAATAAATATCTTATTATTATTTTCGTTGTTATTGATAATATAACTCTTCTCATTGTCATGTTCTTTATTATCAATATGATCACTTTTAAATTATTGTTTTTATCATCATTCCATTACCTATATCATTGTTATTGTAAATGTAATTATTATTATCATTATGATAATAATGATAATAATAATAATAATCATCATTATTGCTTTCATCGTTCATTATTAGTATTATCACTATTATCATCATTATCATTAGTACTATTACTCTTATTGTTTTATCATAATTGTTTTTTTCACTGTTATTAATATTTTCAATATCCCTTTATCATAATTATCATTATTATTTTTTTATTATCATACTAGTTATTATTACTATTTATATTATTGTCATTGTCTAGGGTTTTGTGAAGTTTTCCTAAACTGGTGTATGCCAGTCCAGTTTCCCTTTCAGTAGTTTCATGTACGTGTGTACGTGCGTGGGTGTACGTGTCCCTTGGTTCCTCTCCCACGACCAAAACAAAGACGGTGACCCATTCGGCATGACCTTCGCTTGGCTCCAGACTCCCATACACACCTTTTGTAAGAACTGCCAGTGTCATGTCACATACAACATTTTCTCCATTTCGTATTCTCGAAGTCCTGATATGAATATTTCTCGGGAATATATTCATACTAATGTTTGTATCACCTGATGTTTCCAGTCTTCATTTTTATGAAGGAAATCATCCTGATATTTATACTAATGTTTGTATCACCTGATGTTTCCAGTCATTTTTATGAAGGAAATCATCCTGATATTTATACTAATGTTTGTATCACCTGATGTTTCCAGTCTTCATTTTTATGAAGGAAATCATCCTGATATTTATACTAATGTTTGTATCACCTGATGTTTCCATTCATTTTTATGAAGGAAATCATCCTGATATTTATACTAATGTTTGTATCACCTGATGTTTCCAGTCTTAATTTTTATGAAGGAAATCATCCTGATATTTATACTAATGTTTGTATCACCTGATGTTTCCAGTCTTCATTTTTATGAAGGAAATCATCCTGATATTTATACTAATGTTTGTATCACCTGATGTTTCCAGTCTTCATTTTTATGAAGGAAATCATCCTGATATTTATACTAATGTTTGTATCACCTGATGTTTCCAGTCATTTTTATGAAGGAAATCATCCTGGTATTTATACTAATGTTTGTATCACCTGATGTTTCCAGTCTTCATTTTTATGAAGGAAATCATCCTGATGTTTATACTAATGTTTGTATCACCTGATGTTTCCAGTCTTCATTTTTATGAAGGAAATCATCCTGATATTTATACTAATGTTTGTATCACCTGATGTTTCCAGTCTTCATTTTTAAGAAGGAAATCATCCTGATATTTATACTAATGTTTGTATCACCTGATGTTTCCAGTCATTTTCATGAAGGAATTCATCCTGATATTTATACTAATGTTTGTATCACCTGATGTTTCCAGTCATTTTCATGAAGGAATTCATCCTGATATTTATACTAATGTTTGTATCACCTGATGTTTCCAGTCTTCATTTTTATGAAAGAAATCATCCTAATATTTATACTAATGTTTGTATCACCTGATGTTTCCAGTCTTCATTTTTATGAAGGAATTCATCCTGATATTTATACTAATGTTTGTATCACCTGATGTTTCCAGTCACTTTTATGAAGGAAATCATCCTAATATTTATACTAATGTTTGTATCACCTGATGTTTCCATTCATTTTTATGAAGGAAATCATCCTGATATTTATACTAATGTTTGTATCACCTGATGTTTCCAGTCTTCATTTTTATGAAGGAAATCATCCTAATATTTATACTAATGTTTGTATCACCTGATGTTTCCAGTCATTTTTATGAAGGAAATCATCCTAATATTTATACTAATGTTTGTATCACCTGATGTTTCCAGTCATTTTTATGAAGGAAATCATCCTGATATTTATACTAATGTTTGTATCACCTGATGTTTCCAGTCTTCATTTTTTATGAAGGAAATCATCCTGATATTTATACTAATGTTTGTATCAAATAATGTTTCCATTCATTTTTATGAAGGAAATCATCCTGATATTTATACTAATGTTTGTATCACCTGATGTTTCCAGTCTTCATTTTCATGAAGGAAATCATCCTGATATTTATACTAATGTTTGTATCACCTGATGTTTCCAGTCTTCATTTTCATGAAGGAAATCATCCTGATATTTATACTAATGTTTGTATCACCTGATGTTTCCAGTCATGTTTATAAAGGAAATCATCCTGTTATTTATACTAATGTTTGTATCACCTGATGTTTCCAGTCTTCATTTTTATGAAGGAAATCATCCTGATATTTATACTAATGTTTGTATCACCTGATGTTTCCAGTCTTCATTTTTATGAAGGAAATCATCCTGATATTTACACTAATGTTTGTATCACCTGATGTTTCCATTCATTTTTATGAAGGAAATCATCCTGATATTTATACTAATGTTTGTATCACCTGATGTTTCCATTCATTTTTATGAAGGAAATCATCCTGATATTTATACTAATGTTTGTATCAAATAATGTTTCCATTCACTTTTATGAAGGAAATCATCCTGATATTTATCCTAATGTTTGTATCATCTAATGTTTCCAGTCATTTTTATGAAGGAAATCATCCTGATATTTATACTAATGTTTGTATCACCTGATGTTTCCATTCATTTTTATGAAGGAAATCATCCTGATATTTATACTAATGTTTGTATCACCTGATGTTTCCAGTCTTCATTTTCATGAAGGAAATCATCCTGATATTTATACTAATGTTTGTATCACCTGATGTTTCCAGTCTTCATTTTTATGAAGGAAATCATCCTGATATTTATACTAATGTTTGTATCACCTGATGTTTCCAGTCTTCATTTTCATGAAGGAAATCATCCTGATATTTATACTAATGTTTGTATCACCTGATGTTTCCAGTCTTCATTTTAAGGAAGGAAATCATCCTGAATTATTATTATACTAATATGTTTGTATCACCTGATGTTTCCAGTCATTTTTATGAAGGAAATCATCCTGATATTTATACTAATGTTTGTATCACCTGATGTTTCCAGTCATTTTTATGAAGGAAATCATCCTGATATTTATACTAATGTTTGTATCACCTGATGTTTCCAGTCTTCATTTTTATGAAGGAAATCATCCTGATATTTATACTAATGTTTGTATCACCTGATGCTTCCAATCTTCATTTTTATGAAGGAAATCATCCTGATATTTATACTAATGTTTGTATCACCTGATGTTTCCAGTCATTTTTATGAAGGAAATCATCCTGATATTTATACTAATGTTTGTATCACCTGATGTTTCCAGTCATTTTTATGAAGGAAATCATCCTGATATTTATACTAATGTTTGTATCACCTGATGTTTCCAGTCATTTTTGTGAAGGAAATCATCCTGATATTTATACTAATGTTTGTATCACCTGATGTTTCCAGTCATTTTTATGAAGGAAATAATCCTGAACCAGCTAAGAAAGGCTACCTCCATAAGACGGACAAAGGTGGTTTGTCTTCAGGCTCGAAATCTCGTTAGGAAGCGTCTTATTTCGGAAGGAAACGTCTGCACTTGCTCACGTCCTGCTTGTTGTGGATGCAGAGTGATTTGTAGTGTTTCCTGAATGAGGTAAAAAGATTGGTGATAGGGTGTCTATGCACTTATTTAATCTGGAGAAATGCTTACTCATTTAGGATCATGCTGAACTTTTAAAGTAGGAAATGCAAGAATAAGGAAAAATTGGACAATCATCATTATTGTTATTATCATCAATATTGTTATTGTTATTATCATTATTATCATTTCTATTACTATTATCATTGTTATTGGTATTATCATTATCATTATTATTATCATTATTATTAGTATTGGTATTATTATTAGTATCATTGCTATTTTCATGCTTCCTGTTAATGTTATTATTGTTATTATTATCATTGTTATCATGATTCTTGTTATTATTATCATCATTACTATCATTATCATTATTTTCATTATTATTATCATGATCTTTATCATGATTGTAATTCTTATAATCACTATCATTATTAATGTTTTTATTATTAGCATCATTATCATCATATCTTTTATTATTTTTTTCTTATACTGTTTCATGCCAAATGGAGGTGAATGAATTGCCTTTAGATTAATAAGAGAGTGGAGTATTAAATGGTAGATAGATAGATAAATAGATAAACAGATAGATAGATGATAGGCAGACAGATATAAGCAGAGTTAGGAGATCAAAATTACAAAAAAAAAGAAAAAAAAAAAAGGAAAAGAGAAGTTTTCGCACGCGGGCACCAGATGGCAGCACAGTGATCCGTTTTCTATGCGTCGTGTAGATGTCGCGCGCCGATCACGACCGCCTTCAAGCCGAAGTCTGCCGGAGTCGAAAGTCGTAAAACTCTTCTTCGCCGAGTCGCGTTCGATGCCAAGACGCAATCGGGTGTTAAGCGTCCTCCTTCCTACCCTCCTCCTGTCTTCCTCCTCCTCCTCCTCCTTCTCTTCCTCCCCTCTCCCCGCTATCCTCTCGGACTCCCCCCTCCCCCAGCTCCCCCTCTCTCTCCTTCTCCCCCCTCCCTTCCCCCTCCCACCCGACCCGACCCCGACCCCCGGATTAAAAGTCTTAGATCACTGGTAATCTCACTTCCTAATCTCGCCCTTGCATCTTTTTGGTGCGTTGCGCTTCGGGTTTTATACATCGACCCATTTCTTTTCTCTCTCCCCCTTTTTTTCGCTTTATAAAAGTCTGAAGATGATGGATGTGAACGCGAGTGTGAAGGCGATGAGAAGACGCGCCAAAAGAGGGTCGCGTCGCCTGCGCTCCGGCTACGGCTAGAGCGGATCCAAACTTCTCGAATGTGGCTCTCGATATCCGTGCGCGCGCGAGCGAGGGCGGGGAAGGAGGCGCGAGCTGGGAGGAAGATAATGCGATGGAGAGGTAACTAAGGAAAAACGAGAGGAGATAAGGGTAGACAGAAGAGAGTGAGGAAAATGTATGTATACGCACATACACACACACAGACACTCATGTAGACACACAGACACTCATGTAGACACACACAGACACTCATACAGACACGAGCACACACAGACACACGCAGACGCAGACATAACACATATATTCCTATATTTATGTATAGGTATCTATCTATCTATCTGTTTATCTCTCCCCATCTCTGCTTCTGTCTCTGTCTCTGTCAATGTCTTTCTCTCTCTCTCTCTCTCTCTCTCATACACACACTCTGCCTGTCTCTCTCTCTCCCTCCATCCCTCCCTCTCTCTCTCTCTCTCTCTCCCTCCCTCCCTTCGTCTCCCTCTCTCCCTTTCTCCCTCCCCCCCCTCTCTCTCTCTCTCCCTCCCTCCCCCCTCTCCCTCCCTCTCCCTCCCCCCTCTCTCTCTCCATCCATAACGAAGACATATCCATATCCATCAACCAACGTTTCTCTTCACAAACGAGTGTATGTGGGTACACTGGAACGCGCCAAAAATCCCTAAACACAAATAGAACAGACAGAGAACGAAATAAAAAGAAACAAAAAAGGACGAAAGACGAAACAAAACGGCGACACGAGAAGGCCGACAGCTGGTTATTCTCGGGAGCCATTTTGTCTCCGAGGAAAATAAGCTTATCATTAAAGGTCCGTGGCACTAATTCGTCATACGATCCCGACCATCTCGCAGAGGAAGTGAGACGAGGGAGGAGAGAGATAATACATGTCCAGAGGAAGTGAGACGAGGGAGGAGAGAGAGATAATACATGTCCATTTGGCTCTTTGTCGGGCGGCTTAGCGGTGCACGTGTCGTATAAAAAGTTTTTTTTTTTTTTTTGGGGGGGTGGGGGTGGAGTGGGTTGGGGGGTGAGGGGTGTACTAATAGGTATGTTTTTTTTTTTTATTGGTGATAGACATTGGGTATGTTTGTATTTTAGTATTATTGTTGTGATGATGTTGATAAGGATAATGATGATAATGATTATAATGAAAATGGTGATAGTGTTGATAATAATGATGCAGATAATACTAATTGTAATACTGATAATAATGGTATTAATGACAACAACAACAATAAGACTGATAATAATAGTAATAATATTAATGAAAATAATAACAATAATTATTATAATTATTATCATTATTACTATTATAATGATTATTGCCAAGATGATATCATTATTATCAAAATCATCAT
>NC_091581.1:26242810-26263243 GCF_042767895.1 Penaeus vannamei
ATATGATAAAATAGATAATTAGCTTTTACGAGAGATTTATAAGATAGATAGATGGATGTATAATAGACATATGGCTGTGGATGGACAGTGTTCCAGACATAAGGAAATTAGGAAGGAGAAAGGGAGATAATAGATAAAGAAAAAGGAAGATGGAGAGAAAAAGAAGAAAAAAGAAGAAAAGGGAAGAGAGGAAGAGAGAGGGAGCGGTCAGAGAAAGAGAAAGATGGAGGGACACACACACACACACACTAGAATATATACATGGATAGATAGATAGAGCGAGAGAGAGAGAGAGAGAGAGAGAGAAAACACGTACTATGAGGGACAGACAGATAGATAGGTTAAAAGACAGATTTGATAGATAGACAGATAGAGAGAGAGATAGCGAGAAAAAACATAGATAGGTAGATAGAGATAGATAAGGAGAGAGAGAGATGGAGAAAGAGAGAGAGATAAATAGATAGATAGATAGATAGAGAGAGCGAGAGAGAGACAGAGAGAGAGAGAGAGAGACAGAGGGAGACAGAGAGAGAGAGAGAGAGAGAGAGAGAGAGAGAGAGAGAGAGAGAGAAAGAGAGAGAGAGAGAGAGAGAGAGAGAGAGAGAGACAGACAGACAGACAGAAAGAAAGAGAGAGAGAGATGAAAAAAGAAAATCCCTTGCTAATCTTTCCATCTGATTCCTCGGCCTCCATTCACGACAGAATCTCCAATCCTTTTCTCCCTCTAAGTCCTTCTTTTCTTTCATTTATCTTATTCCCCCGTTCTATTTTTTCATTCTCTTTTATTTCATTCATTTATTATCATTATTATTATTATTATTTTTATTCATTTATCTATTTTTTTGCTATCATTGTCATTTTATGTAAAACAATGTAGCCACAAAGAAGGTAGTGACAAAATTATGTTATTATTGTACATTATATTAAAATCATTATCATTATCATAGTCATCATCATAATTGCTACTATTATTACCATGTTTGTTATTTTTTCGTATCATTATCATTATCGTTATCATTATCATCATTATAATCATCATCATCATCACCATTAATAACACCATTGTTGTTATTAGCGGTTGAATAAATATTTGCATTAGAATCATTCCGATAAAAATAACCTTAGTTCCAATTATCTCTTATTCCCATTAATATGACTAATAACAACCATTGCTACTGTTGTTATTATTAGTGTTATGACCATCGCACTTATATCTGTCTTGACTCAATGACAGCTGAATGGGTCATTAGTGACTATCATTTTCGTCATCACTAGATCGATAGATAGGTGGATAGATAAATAGAGAGAAAGACACAGAGGCACAGATAGACAGATAATCATCACCATCAGAGAATGCCGTTATTATCATCTTTATCATTACTATCGACGACTCTCTAATTTTCATTACCGTGAATTGATTCCTGTCCAGTTCGGTTCCATTCACATATTCTCTTTCTTTACTGCCTCTTTCCCTTCTTCCTTTTCTCTTCCCTTTCTCCTTCTCCCTTCTGTTGCTCTCCTTCCCATCCCCCTCTCTTTTCCCTTTTCAATTCTTTTTCTCTTACCCCCCCCCCTCTCTCTCTCTCTCTCTCTCTCTCTCTCTCTCTCTCCCTCCCCCTGTGCTGAGGAAGCGAAGAAAGTTAAAGACGGGGAAACAAGGTCAGCATCAGGTCACTAAGTCACTGTCATTGAATAGAGATCGTTATGATGGTTATTAATGACAGGGAATATCTGGTGAGAAGCAAAGAAAGAGAGAAAGAAAGAAAGAAAGAAAGAAAAAAAATCCCTTTTAATTAATCATCATTTGATCTTCATTCCATGTCGTGTGTGATGTGTCTGTGATATGAAAGGGATTTTGTTTTGCGGTTTGTGCTGAAGAAGTGGAAGGGGGAGGGGGGAGGGGGTGGGGTGGGGTTGGGGGGAGGGGGAGGGAGGGGGTGGGGTTGGGGGGAGGGGGGTGTAGAAGGATATGTGGTTAGTTAGTCGTATTCATATGTGGTGTGAAGGTGGGGGAAAGAAGGGGGTTTGGGAGAATGTGAAGTCAAGATCTATATTATGGGGTGGGAGGGAAGGGGGCTTTGTAGGGGTTGAGAGGGTATAGGGAGGGGTAGGCATGGAGGGGTAATGAGGATGAGAGGCTGGGAGTTGGGGCGGAGAGGGGGAGAGGGGGAGAGGGGGTGGGAATCTCTGCTTGAGATATGGAGGGTGACTCTCCTTGAAGATTGGCTTGTTTTGATTTTTTTATTTTTGCTTCGTTATCTGTTTCTCTCTTTGTCTCCGTTTTTACGTCTTTGTCTCTCCTTCTACCCTCCCCACCTCTCTCTCTCTTTCTATCTTTCTCTCCACCCCACAACTCTTTTTCTCTCTCCCTCCACTCCTCGCTGTCTTCTTCTCTCTCTTTCTCTCTCTCCACCTCTCTCACTTTCTCTCTCTATTTTTCCTCTTTCAATCTGTCTTCCTCCCTCTCTCTCTTTCCCTCCTCCCCTCTCTCTTTCTACCTCCCTTCCCCTTCTCGCTCTCTCTCCCTCTCACAATTCTCTTCTCTTCCCGAGTCTCTCTCCCTCATCCATCTCTCTCTCTCTATCTGTGTCCCTCATTCCTATATATAAATGTTCTAATCATCACTCTATATTTACATGTAATTAAGCATCTATATATTAACTTATTTACAATGATTAGGCAATTAGATACATCTGCCGATATATGCAAATGAATATATAATTCACACCTGTTTTGCAGGAATTCTTTTGTTTTTATAATAATCGAACTCTATTATCGCTCTCTCTCTCTCTCTCTGTCTTTCTTTATCTCTCTCTGGCTCTCTCTGTCTTTGGCTCTGTCTCTCTCTCTATCTTTTTCGGTCTCTCTCTCTCTCTTTCGGTCTCTCTCTCTCGGTCTCTCGGTCTCTCTCTCTCTCTCTCTCTCTTTCTCTCTCTTTCGGTCTCTCTCTCTCTCTCTCTCTCTCTGTCTCACTACATATGGCTTTCTCGTCTCCCATTTGGCTTGTAGGAACCCAGTAAGAAAGTCTGTACAAGAATATGTTAATCTCTCTCTCTCTCTCCCTCCCTACCTCCCCCCTCCCTCTCTCTCTTCCTCCCTCCCCTCTGTCTTCTTTACCTCTCATTCTTCTCTTTCAGCTTTCCCCTTTCGCTCTCTCTTCTCGCTTACACACACCTGATAAATCGAGTAAGAAATCCGAGTAGCTTGCTTTTCCGACTCTGTAAACTCAGCACTGGGAAAGCACACACAAGCAATGGATGCACTTCCACATGGTTTATTTGGGGAAATGAAGTAAGTCGACCGGTAAAGATATAATTATATATTAATATTACTATCATTACCGTTATTGTGGTTATGATTACTATAATAAAACAATAATTATGAAAGTGATATTGATTATTATTATTGTTATCATTACTATTGCTGTTATTACTATTATCACTAACCGTTATCATCATTTTGTTATCATTATTATTATTATCATTATTGTTATTTTTATTGTTATTAAAATTACTATTATCATAATGATTCTGTTGTTACCATTATCAATATGACGAAAACTTTTATTATCATCTTTATTACTATTAGTAGTAAGTATGATAATGATCATAATCAATGTCGGTGTTATTATCACAATAATAATTCTTATATCTATAATCATAAAACTCTTTACTACTTTGGCTATAGATGAGAAATATTTGTAAAATGATCAAGCTGTCATTCGTTTAACTAACCCTTTCTATTTTTCTCCGTCTCTCTCTCTCTCTCTATCTATCTTTTTTGTTTTCTCTCTCATTCTCTTCCTCTTTCTCTCTCCCTCTCTATCTATCTTTCTCTCTCTCATTTTCTCTCTCTCTCTCCCTCTCTCTCTCTCTTATTCTCTCTCTCTCCCTCTCTCTCTCTATCTAGCTATCTTTCTCTCTTTCTCTCTCTCTTTCTTTCTCTCTCTCCCTCCCTTCCTCTCTCTCTCTCTCTCTCTCTCTCTCTCTCTTTTTCGCACTTTGCCCTTCAACCCCATTCTTTGTCTCAACCTCTCACTCTTTCTGTTTCTTTTCCCTCTCCTCTCTCCTTGCTCCCCTCTTCTTCCCTCGGCTCTTGAACCGACGTATAAGCCTTTACCTATATCCCCTTTTCCTTTTTATTATTAGCATTATTTATTTTCCTTATTTCCTTCACCTTCCTCCTCTCTTTCTTTGATTCTCTCCCTCTTTCATTCTTTGTCTAACTCTTTCACCCGCTTATTTTTTTTTATTTATCTTTCTTAATCTCCCAATTACTCTTTTTTTATTTCATTGTTCCTGGAGTTTATATTCTTATTCTTCGTTTTCTCTTTTTTTTCATTATTCTTCGTACCTGAATGATTCTTTTCGATCTTTATTTTTGGCAAACACTACTTTCCTCTTATTTTTTTTTTTATCTTCTTTTCTCTAATTCTTTTTCTTCTCTCACTCTCACTCTCTCTCTCTCTTCTCTTCTTCTTCTTCTTCCTTGCAGTGGAGAAAGCCTTATCTATTTCTATCCTTTCCCGTCACACACATCCTCACTTTATACCCTCCTCCCCTTCTCTCTCTCTCTCTCTCTCTCTCTTATTCTTTTTCTTCTTCCTGTCACACACATCCTCACTTTATAGCCTCCTCCCCTCACTCTCTCTCTCTCTCCCTCCCTCTCTCTCTCTCTCTCTCTCTCTCTCCCCTCACTCACTCTCTCTCTCACTGCCAGATACACACAAAACATGACGGTTACACACAATCACACCATTCCACACAATATACCATTTAAATATATACGGTTGCCAATACACGTGTATGTATTTCCATATACGTATGTTGGCCCAATGCCCTTTACCTCCCCTCTCTCTTTCTCCCCTCACCCTCCCTACACAACAGATCCGACGAGGGGAAAAAACCGAGGGAAGATCCTATAACTGGCCTGCACCTACGAGATTACAACAATGCAAAAGGAAGGGGTTGTTTGGGAAGTTCGAGGGGAGAAGAAAGGGGAAAAGGGGAAAAGGGGAAAGGGAATAAAGGGGGGGGGAAGGGGGAGAGGAGGGAAGGGAAGGAGAAAAGGGGAGAGGGAAGGAGAAAAGGGGGAAGGGAAGAGGAAGGAGAAAAGAGGGGAAGGAAAGGGAGAGGGAACGGGGGGTAAAGAAGGGGAAGGGAAAGGGAAAGGGAAGGGAAAAGGGAAGGGAATAAAGGGGAAAGGGAAGGAGAAGAGGAGGGAAGGGAAGGGGAAAGGGAAAAGGTAGAAAGGGAAAGGAAGGAGAAAAGGGGAAAGGGAAGTGGAAAAGGGGGAAAGGGAAGGATAAAAGGGAAGGGAAGGAGAAAAAGGAGGAAGGAAAGGGAAAGGGAACGGGGGGGGGGGAGGGGAAAGGGAATGGGAAAAAGGGGGAAAGGGAAAGAGAACGGGGGGAAAGAAGGGAAAGGGAAGGAGAAAAAGGGGAAAGGGTAAGAGAAATGGGGGAAAGGAAGGGAAAAAGGAAAAAGGGAAAGAAAAATGGGGGAAAGGAAGGGGAAAAAGGGGGAAAGAGAAGGAGGGAAGGGGGAAAGGAAGATTAAAAAAGGGGATAGGAAGGATAAAAAGGGGAAGGGAAAGGTAAAAACGGTAAACAGGAAAAAGAGAAAAAGAAAAAAGGAAAAGAAGTGGGAAAAGGGGAAAATGAAGGGGAAAAAGAGGAAGTGGATAGGAAAGAGGAAAAAAGGGGGACAGTTGATAGAAGAAGGAATGGGAGGAGGCTAGGAAGGACAGCGGTAGGGGAGGGAGGAGGGGGGAGATATTACGGAGAAGGGAGAGAAGGAGGGCGAAGGATGGGAGGGGAAGAGGATAAAATAATAAAGAGGGGGGAGATGGAAGGGAAGGAGTGAGGGGATTGAAGAAGAGAAGAGAGAGGATGGGATGAGTGAAGGGAAAAAAAACTCGGATGAGAAGAGAGAATGGGAGAGGAGGGGAAGGGGGATAGGGGAGGGAGAGAGAAAGGGGTTTAGAAACGTATGAAAGAGAGAGACGAAAGGGGAAGGAAGAAGGAAGAAGGAAGCAAGGGAGAGGTGAGGAAGTGAAAGAGAGAGACAAAAGGGGAAGGAAGAAGGAAGAAGGAAGCAGGGGAGAGGTGAGGAAGTTGGCCGGAAGAGGGGATAGAGAGAAGAGGAAAGTAGGAAGAGAATAAGGAGTAATCAGAAGATGAGGGGAAAGGGAGAAATCTAGAAAGGGAAAGTAAAAGAGAAGGAAGGGTGAGTGAAAGTAAGGGATAAGTTAAGAAGATGAGATGGAAAAGTGAGGTAAGGAAATATGAAGTGAGGATTGAGGCAAATAGGGATAGGAAACACAGGAGGGGAAGGGGGGGGGAGGCAGCGAAAAGGAATAAGAACAGATGGATAAAAAGAAAAGAAAGAAGAGGAAAAGAACTTGAAAAAAACATTGAAAAAACATTCACAAAAGCAATATTGATATTAGATCAAACATCGCCATCGTTAACATTATCGCCTCTAAATTGATATCACAGTCGATAAGAAATTAAGAAAGAAGACATATTCCACCACTCAAACAAACACACAAACACAGTAGAAATACAAACACGAGCAAAAGCACAAGCAGACAGAACATACCTCCCCTTACCCATCCAAAGGTCATACTAATAAAAAGAAGCAGAAGAAGAAGAAAAAAAAGAGAAGATGAAGAAGAAGAAAAAGAAAAGAAGAAGAAGAAGAAGGAGAAAAAAGAGAAGAAAAAGAAGAAAAAAAAAGGAAAAGAAGAAGAAGAAATAGGTCGCCACTCACAAACATTACGCAATAAATCAAAGATACGAACATTTATTTTTCTAAACTAACATTCTACTGAAAGAGAAAAATAACACTTACGAACACAAATAAGTAAAAACATTAAAACAACAACACAAACAAACACATTTAGTCACACTTCCAAAGCAGCATTCCACTAGGAAAAAAAATAAAACAACAAAATCACAAACAAACACACGCACACATTCAGTCACACAAAACAACACTCAACAAGTAAAACAAACAACCACACAGCCAGCCACACTTCCAAACAAACACTCCACCAAAAAAAGAATATAGAACTAACAACAAACAATAATAATAATAATAATAATAAAAACACACACATTCAGTCACACGTTTAATCCAACACTCCACCAGAAAAATAAACAAACAAACACACAGTCAGCTACACTGCCAAACCAACACCACCAGAAAAACAACAAAAACAAACAAATACACACACACCCAGCCACACTACCAAAGCAACACCACCATAAAAAAAATCAACAACAACAACAACAAACAGCCGCATTACCAAACCAACACCGCACACACACATACACACACACACACACACACACACACACACACAAAAATAAAAACCAAAAAAATAAAAAATAAAATCAACAACCACACTACCAAACCAACACCACACACACACACACACAAACTAACCCCCCCCCCCCCCCCCAAAAAAAACAAAAAAAAAAAAATAAAACCAACAACAACAACAACAACCAACCAACCAGCCCCACTTCCGGATCCCCAGCTACAACAGCTGTCCCTTCCCCCGACCTGTATTCCCCGCCTCGACGTCCAGGATCCGGTAACTGATCACGTGTCCTCTAAGAGAGAGGTGCTGGATCATATCGCTTGCGGCTTGTCTCTTTGCGGTTGTTTGGTTGTGGAGGGGGGAGGGGGTGTTGTGGGTCTGATTGGCGTGGGTGGTTGGGGGGGGGGTCTGATTGGCGTAGGGGTGGGAGTGGGGGGGAGGAGTGGTGGAGGGGGGGGGAGGTTGGCTGAGTGGTTGGTTGGTTGTGGGGACGGTTGTGGGGAAGGTTTATTGGTTGATTGGTTGTGGGGAGGGTTGTGTGTTTGGTTGATTGGTTGTGGGGTGGGTTGTGGGTTTGGTTGATTGGTTGGTTGGTTGTGGGGAGGGTTGGTTGTGGGTTTCTTTGATTGGTTGACTGGTTTGGTTGGTTGTGGGTTTGGTTGATTGATTGATTGGTTGTGGGTTTGGTTGATTGGTTGTGGATTTGTTTGATTGGTTTGTCTGATTGGCTGATCGGTTGTGGGTTTGCCTGATTCGTTTCATTGGTTGTGGTTTTATCTAATTGGTTGTGTGTTTTTTTGGACTGACTGGTTGTGGGTTTGCCTGGTGGGTTGTGGGTCTGTCTGATAAGTATGTTGGTTTATCTGATTGTTTAAACTGATTGGTTGTTTGGTTTGCCTGGTTGTGGGTTTGTCGGTCTGGTATGTTTATCTGATCTGTTATTGGTTATTGCATTTTTTCTCTTTTTTTGTCTGTTGGGTTGTAGGTCTAGTTATTGGTTTGCCTTATTTGGTTGGTTTGTTGCTTTGTCTTGGTTTGTTTGTCTGTCAGGTTGTGGGTCTATCTGGGGGCTTAGTCATATTATGGTTGTTTGTGTGAATGCTGTCTGATTTGTCTATCTGGCTACGTGTCTGTCTGTCTGTCTAGCTGTTTGTGTGGCTTTGGGTCTATCTGTCAATCTGTCTGTTCTTCTATTAATCTTTACTCGCTCCTCTATCGCTTTACCTATCGACTAGTTTCTCTATTTATCTTGTAACTTACATTTCCCTCCCTATCGACTAGTTTCTCTATTTATCTTTTAACTTACATTTCCCTCCATATCGACTAATTTCTCTATTTATCTTTTAACTTTTTTTTTTTTTTTTTTTTTTTTTTTACATTCCCCCCCCCCTTTCTGTCTGCTCAACCCCCCCCCCCTCTCCCCCTCCCTCTACTCTTACCGAACCCTCAAAGGAAAAAGCAAAACAAAGATTCCAATTGAACCTGAACCTCAAACCACACTCGACCCTGTAACAGCCAGCGGACCTGCTTTTGTTTTGGGGTTCAGACATAACGCAAAGGGATCGTATTAAATGTAATTCTTTCCGTGTCTCTGCGTTTCCCCTTCCGTTAGTGCTCCCTCCCCTCTCCCCTCCTCGTTCTCCTGGCTATTAGGGCAACCGTTGCAGAGAATGGTTATTGTAGAGGCAAAGAAATCGCCGGATAGGTTCACATGGCGGCGGATAGACAGAAAGAGAGATAGATGGATAGGTGGATAAATACGTGAATGTGCATATGCACAGACACACTTGCGCGCGCGCATACACATACACTAACAAAACAAACATACACGCACATAAACACACAAACACACACACTTGCACAGATATGTATATACACACACACACACATGCACATATATGCACACACACACACACACACACACACACACACACACACACACACACATATATATATATATATATATATATATATATATATATATATACATACATACATACATATATATATATATATATATATATATATATATATATATATATATATATATGTACATATATATATATATATATATATATATATATATATATATATATATATATATATATATATATATATATATATATATATATATATATGTACATATATATATGCATATATATGTGTATATATATGTATGTCTATATATGTCTATATATATATATATATATATATATATATATATATATATATATATATATATATATATATATATAGTATATATATATATATATATATATATATATATATACACATACATATACATATATATATGTATATATATATATATATATATATATATATATATACATATATGAATATGTACATATATATATATATATATATATATATATATATATATATATATATATATATATATATATATATATATATATATGTATATATATATATAAATATATATATATACATATAAATATATATATATATATATATATATATACATATATATATATAAATATATATATATATATATATATATATATATATGTATATATATATATGTTTTCTTTTTGTGCTCCTTTAGCCTTTGATCTGTTTTCATGTACGTCATAGAAATGTCTTGTTATGCTTTAGATTATGTCTTTCATAGATGTATACATACTGCATTAGCATATATGAGTGACTTCGCTGCTTATGTACGTACGTAGGTATACTGTATTTAGGTGTGTTCCGAATTATGTCAAATTCGGGTGACGACGCCACCGCAGAATCGGATCTCCGTCGTAAGTCGTGCGGATATATATATATATATATATATATATATATATATATATATATATATATATATATATATATATATATATATATATATATATATATATATATATATATACACATTTATATATATATATATATATATATATATATATATATATATACGCACGTTTATACGTATATACATATTTACATATATATATATGTATGCATATATATGTACACACACACACACACACACACACACACACACACACACACACACACATATATATATATATATATATATATATATATATATATATATATATATATATATATATATATACATATATGTGTGTGTGTGTGTGTTTGTATGTGTGTGTGTGTGTTTTTAAGCACCGAAGTCAGTCATATATGCTAATGCAGTATGTAGACCTCTATTAAAGTTATAATCTAAAACATAACAAGACACTTCTATGACGTACATGAAAACAGAACAAGGGCTAAAGGAGCACAAAAAAAGAGAACAATTCTTTCCCTTTCACATTCAAACTTTATTATCTCTCACGGGAAATTCACATGAGACACCATACATGTATTGAAAAATAAGGACATCATCACACAGGACACTTTCAATAACTTATACACTTCTCTCGTGTACTTCTGTGGCTGGCTTGCGAGGGTGAGACACTTGTTTAATGTCGAGACGTTGGAGAACCTGAGGAAGGTGCTGGAGACGTTGGGAGAAGATGTTTCAGAAATTCCTGAAGGAGCTGGAGAATCTGGAGGAGGTAGAGAAGCAGCTGAGGTAAGATAACAGGGCCTGTTGCGGGTGTCTCTATTTACCTGAAGAAGCAATCCAAAAATAGACAAGCAGGGTGTGGCTGGATGTCGCTGTTACATTTTCACATCGGTAAGAGCACATCCGATCGTCAGAATGTGCTGTGGCGAGAGCTAAGCGAGCGAGCGAGCGCTGTCTTCCGCTCGCAGCCACTCGTGCGGGCGGCAATACGTGTACTGTACGTGGTATAGTGTACCCCGTATTCAACCGCGACGTTCGTATTTACGACGCAATCGAGGTAACTCGAATACATGATTTCTTGTGTCGTATCCACGAAACGTCGTAAGTCGAGACAGTCGTAAATCGAGGACCCCCTGTATATGTATATATATATATATATATATATATATATATATATATATATATATATATATATATATATATATATATATATATATATATATATATATATATATATAAACATATATAAACACATATATACATAAACAAACATAGAAAGGAAGACAGAAACACAGAGAACAGATAAACACACACACCAACACACAAAGAACCCCGGAATCCACCTAAACACAGCCACAACCGCTGCTTCCACTGCCCTCCCTGCCCTTCCTCCACATGAGTACACACGCGCCATCTCACGCGCACACACGCACGATAAAGTAAATGAAATATTACCACATTTCTGTCCACGATGGGGAATCAGACAAGCAACAACGAGAATGTGTGTGTGTGTGCGGGTGTGTGTGTGTGTGTGTGTGTGTATGTGTGTGTGTGTGTGTGTGCGTGCGTGCGTGTGTGTGTGTGAGTGTTTGTGCGCGTGCGTTGTGTGTGTGTGTGTGAAAATGTATGATGTGCGTGTGTGTTAGAGTTCGCGTCTGTAAGTTTATGGGCGTGTATGTGTGTCAAATGCATTAATCGAGGCTTTTTATATAAGGTACACTGTACTACGATGAACCATATTCTTTGCGACAAATGAAAAAAAGGTATGAATAAAAATGAATATCTTCAGAGTGCAAGAATTGTATATGTATATAATCTTGTATTTCCGACGGTCACTACTACTTTTACACTGTGAAAATATTAATTATCATTTGTCTCTTTTCTACATACAGTTCCACAATGTCTATCTGGCAAATGAGACTGATGTTTTTGCTCTGATTTAGTCATTGACGAACCAAGACAAAAAATGAAAGTAATGTGAATGATATTTTTATACTTTCAATCTATAATGATCGCTTTTTCCTTTTCTATCATTTCGTATACTCTTCTGAAAGATTTTTGAATTTTAATTCTGCAAAAGGTATCAATGACAATACCAAGGTAATTCTGTGTGTATGTGCGTATGTACGTGCGTGTGTGTGTGCGCGCGTTCGTGTGTGTGTATATGCCAAATGCATTTAGTCGACGCTTTCTCCATAAGGTATACTGTAGTACGATAAACTATATTCTCTGCGACGAAAATAGAAAAGGTATGAATAAGACATCGAGATAGATAGATAGATATGCCAAGTCACAACCACCTGGACGGGTAGAAGCTGCTATGATGACTATTGCAGATTATTCAGACCTTCAGGATATATCAAGCACCGTGGTGTTGAAGCCATATGTCCCTCCAAAGCACGATATGAGGGTATGAGCGTCCAAAGTTGTTCTCAGAGCATGCATAATTAGGTGTGAGGAGCAATCAAGCAAGCACTGAAAAAATGCCTTCCTGGTAAGACTATATATCAATTTATATCCCATATGAATCGATAATCACTTTGATACTATGCTATCTTACTGATAAGACTATATATCAATTTATATCTCATATGAATCGATAATCACTTTGATACTATGCTATCTTACTGATAAGACTATATATCAATTTATAGCCCATATGAATTGATAATCACTTTGATACTATGCTATCTTACTGATAAGACTATACATCAATTTATAGCCCATATGAATCAATAATCACTTTGATACTATGCTATCTTACTGATAAGACTATATATCAATTCATATCCCATATGAATTGATAATCACTTTGATACTATGCTATCTTACTGATAAGACTATATATCAATTTATAGCCCATATGAATTAATAATCACTTTGATACTATGCTTACAAAAAACAACGTGGGTGACTGGTCAAGCGTTGATTATGCTTTACAATCACTGGTTAATATTCATGGATTATGAATGTCGACCAACAGATGGAACTAGAAGCCGAGTTCGCTGGATTGTGTTTTGTAATATTTATCTGCCTGTGAGGGAGCTCATTTCTGTATATAGAAATGTGAGTGAGACTGTATTACTAATTTTTCATGTCTGTTTATACATCCATTTGGTTCTGTAATTCAGTGCATCTATCATTTCATTTTCTTTTATAATCTATCTATTTATCACATTTTATATAAGGCTATAATATATCATACTAATTTCTTGTATTCTCCATTTATCTATTGATTTTATACTAGCTTTTTAAAAAAGATTTTATTCATGAATTTATCCTTAATTCACTCAATTTTTGTTAGTTATTCTAATTCATGAATTTTATCTTTAATTTACTCTATTTTTTGTTAATTATTATAATCTATCTCAGTATCTGAGCAGCTGTATCATACCATATCAGTGTAATATTTTAATATGAAATTACAATCCATGCAAATGATGAGATAAAAGTAATTAGATGATAAAATACAGCGTGATTACAAAAGGGGACATTTGCTTCATTTAAATATACCAGGGCACTTATTTTGATTATATAAAGGTATTTTTATTTATTATTTATTATTATTTATTATTTATCTATTGTTATTTATTTATTATTCATTATTATTTTGATTATATAAACCAGCCCCTTGTTTCGTTTTATCTTTATCTCTAGAAAATTTCCAAGAAAATAATCGATGCAATACAAATGTATGATTACCAAATAATTATCATAATATCTAGTAAATATAAACATTTATACAGACACCGCGGCGTGTAAATATATAACATCTACATAATTACGCAACATCGAATCTTTCTCTCGAGTCTTGGAGGGTCATAGACGCCTTGGAACGCGTAGGAATTTCAACCATCTCCGCAGAAGACGCCACCTCATTTGCATTTATGATATAGTCTTACCTCGTTTTCCCTTTTTTTTTTTTCATCGTCTTCTCTTCATTCATTCGCCTCTCTCTCTCTGTCTGTCTGTCTATCTGTCGGTTCGTCTGTCTGTCTGTCTCTGTCTCTGTCTCTGTCTCTGTCTCTGTCTCTGTCTCTGTCTCTGTCTCTGTCTCTCTCTCTCTCTCTCTCGCTCATCTATCTCATTTGTCTCTTCTCTTATGCCATGAGGAGGGAAAGACAGATAGGCAGATAGATCGAAATAGATAGATAGATAAATAGATAGACAGATGAATAGATAGATAGATATAAAGAGACGGACAGACAAACAGAATAAAAGTCAGAGAGAAGAAAACAAATAAAAGAAAAAGGCAGAATCCAACAGACCAAAAGCACCCCAATTCCTTAAGGTTCCTCCGGCCGTGCTTTTGACACGGGACTATCGACTTTAAGCGTGTTTTGCGAGCAGCGATTTTTATGAGGTTCACGGACCATTTGCACGTTGTTGCTCCGGACTCTTAACCTGTGGACTGTTTCTCTCGTCGTCTGACTCTTACTCGTCTTCGTCTTTCCGTTTTTGTGGGTCTTTTAATCGCTTGTTAATCGAGCGAGTGGGTGGGCGTCAGGGTTGAGGCTTTATTGTCATTTTGTGTTTTTCTTTATGGGCGAGAAAGTTTTACGTGCGTCGTCTTTCTGCTTTTTATCTGTTATTTTATGTTTGTTTGTTTTATTTATCTATTTATTATTTTTTTGGGGGTGTTTTTTTTCTTCAAATTACGGATATCTATAATTTGAATTTATCATTATCATCGATTATCCCTTTTTTTAGGTATTTTATAACCTTATCATTTTCTTCCCCAACCAATTCTTTATTGCAACATTCTATATCTTTATTATCAATATTACCCTTATCATCATCATCATGATTATTCCTGTTATTATCATTATAATCTCTATTAACATCACCATCAGCATTTGTTATTATCATTATAATCTCTATTATTGTCACCATCATCATTTGTTAGATTAATTATTATCATCAACATAATTATAATTCTGTCGCCATTTGTGTCATCGCAGTCATCCTCTGTGTTAATTAATTTAGTTGTTTATTTACCTCTCTGGCTAAATGCACGGGCGTGGCCAACCTTTGATACATTTAATGCACGGCCATAACATTATGCAATGATATTACGTTATGAATTTATGATATGACTTAATTACATAGTCTAGGATATGCACACAAAAAAAGAAAGAAAATAAAATTCTTTGGTGTACTGCTTAAGGATGGGAAGGAATAATTACCTTTGATATATGGTGATGGTATATCATATATATTATATGAGGACGTTGAGTGCATCCCATGATATGAAAAGGTTACATAGCCATGAGTATGTGAAAGGCTGTCTTACATGGTACAATTACAACCTTCAATTACAAGTGTTCGGTTGTATTCTTCATTGCAAAATTTACATTTAATTTCTTCTACAATATGATGTTACGTTGACCTACCAATACCTTTTTAAAACCTTGAATGCCAAATATTGCACAACGATAGCTTTCCTGTACACGATATCAAAGGCAGCTTTGATATAAGAAATAAAACCTACATGCTTGAGTGTGGGTCTGATATTTACAATTCTGAATGCTAAATCCTGAGAGAGAAACCCACACAATCAGGGCGATAACCTTTTCAAAAGCATATACAGTAGACATTGTAGGGTTTGTTTTACGTGTAACTCTATGGAGGGCTTCCTTAGAGTGTGTTTATTACGTATATATGTAGAAATGGGTTTACTGATGTTTGGGCTGTGAGATGAAGTACGCTAATAATGCTGATTAGTTCTGGCCTGCTGATCTAGGAAGATAACTGGGCTGAGGAATTCCGATGTATTAAGGAATATTAATTATTTTTCTTATCTTTATTATCATTATTCATCATCATCATCATCTTCTTCTCATTCTTCTTCTTCTTCTACTTTTACTTCCTCTTCCTCTTCTTTTTCATTTTCTTTTCACATTTCTTCTTATATTCCTTCAGCGTAGATAGTGAAATGTGGCAAAATAAATCCGTAGAGTTTAATCAAATAAAAATATTTGTATGTCACATTTCTTTGTTAAAGATTGTCACCGAGAAACAATAGTAATAAAAAAGAAGAAAATACAACAAAGGGATAGAAAGAAAGAAAGAGGGAAAGAAGTGAAGTAGAATAAAGAAATGAAATTGATATAAGCTGCGAAAATGCATACTATAAATTTTCAAAATGTGCTTCCTAAATCTTAACGTTCTTCTCAGTTATAATATATCAAGACAAATAAACAACGTCATGGTCATTTTTACCAACAACAACAACAATAATTATAATATTAATAATGACAATAGTATAATGACAATGATAATAATAACAGTAATAAGAGTGATAGTAATAATGCATACAGTAATAACGATGAAAGTGATGATAGTGATAATGATAATGATAATAAAAATGATAATTATAATGGTGATGATGATAATGATGGCTATAATGGTAATGATAATAATAATAATAATGATGATGGTAATAACAATAATGATAATAATAACAATAATGATAATAAAGATCTTATCAATAACAAAAAGTTAGACTCTGTATTAACAATAATCACGATAATGACAATAGTAACAATAATAATGATAATAGTTATGGTGATAACAATGATCATAATGATAATAACTAATAATTGCAATAATGATTATGATAATAATAGTCATAATAATCATCATCATAATAATAATGATGATAATGATGATAATAATGATAATGATAATAACAGTAATGATAATGCTGATAATAATAATTATAAAAACAGCAATAGTAATAAAAAGAATAATAACTGAAGTAGTAATAGTAATGAAATCATAATCATCATGATAATAATATAGATAATAATAGTGATACTACTAATAATTATCATGATAATGATAATAACAACGATAAAGATAATGACATTAACAATAATGATAATAACAACAATGATAGTTGTAATAATAATATTACAACTACTACTGATAATAACACACGTAATAAAGAGAAAATTAACGATGATAGTAATAGTGATAATGATAAAGATAATGATAATGATAATAATGTCAATAACAATGATCATAACCATATAATGAAAATAATAATAACCACAATAAACATAACAATACTAGATAACGACAACAACAATAACAACAACAAACTACAAACTGAAATAAAAGCAACTCGCATAACAACACAGGTAAAAATCCGAATACAAACAATAACAGTATAGCACGTACTTACACCGGCCTCTCGCACACGCAGTTTAGTATGAATTTTCACCCCTAAGGACATTTTTCTTTGGGGAATAAGAGACCTGGCCGAGGTTCAACGTGGGAGTCGTTTTCGGGGAGAAGTTATCGGCTGTAGGGAGGGTTTGGAAGTGTTTTTTTTTTTTGTCTTTTTTTTCTTTATTTTCTTGTCTGTTTTTTTTTCTCTTTTTTGTTTTTCTTTTTTTCTTTTATTTTTTTTTCGTTTGCGGTGTATTATTTTCTTCTTTTTAAATATTTTTCTTGTCTTTTTTTTCCTTTTTCTTTCTTTCTTTTTTCTTTTTCTTTTTTATTTTTTGTTTTTTTTCGTATGCGGTGTTTTATTTTCGTCTCGTTTGGTTATGGAAAAAAAGACTTGTTTGTTTGACTTTCTTTGATTGCGTTCAGTCTCTGTTCCCCTTCCTCCCTCCTTTGTCTGTCTCTCTCTCTCTCTCTCTCTTTGTCTCTCTCTCTCTCTCTCTTTCTCTCTCTCTCTCTCTCTTTGTCTCTCTCTCTCTCTCTCTCTCTCTCTCTCTTCTTTCCCCTTCTCTCTCTCTTTCTCTTCTTTCCCCTCCCCTCTCCTCTGTCTGTCTGTCTCTTTTTTCTCTCTCTCTCTGGCTGTAGCTCGTTAGCACATATTGTTTGTTTGTTTCTCTTTCTTTCTTTGTTTCTGTTTCTCTCTCTATGCATCCCTGCCTCCCCCCACCCTCTTTGATTCTTTCTGTCTCTCTTTCTCTCTCCCACCCCTCATTCTCCCCCTCCCCTCTCTTCCTCTTCCTTTATTCTCACCCACCTTATCTCCCCAGTTCCTCCTTCCTCTCTGTCCGTTCTCCAATTCCCCTCTTTCTGTCCCCTTGTCTATTCTCTTCTCCCCTTCTATCCTTCCTCCCCCTTCTCCACCCCACGGTGCCCTAGGGAATCCGACTGTTAGGGGGGGGAGGGGGGAGGGAGGAGGGGGGGAGGGGGGCATGGGGTCAATATTCTTCGTTAAAGGGTAAAGGTTAAGAAAGTTAGGCAGACGAGGGATTAGATGCATAAAGGAAAATTGAATAAAGGTGGGAGGATGAGGAAGAGATGAATAAGAAAGAAAGAAAGGAAAAGAAATTGAACAGGGTATGGAAAGAAAATAGAAAACTTTAAAACAAACAAGGAAATGAAAAAGTTAGGCAGACGAAGAATTCGATGTATAAAGGAAAATTGAATAAAGGTGGTAGGATGAGGAAGAAATAGATAAGAAAGAAAGAAGAAAAGAAAGCGAACAGGGTATGGAAGAAAAAGTAGAGGAATAGTAAAACAAACAAACAAACACAAGAAAAAAACAAGGGAAGAATGACACAGGAACTCAAAAAAATATAGATAACAATAATGAAACAAAAAGAAAAAAAGGAAAGAAACAGTAGAATGAGAGAAGAATTAAAATCACAAAAGTAAGGGAAAATGTGGAAGAAAAAGTCAAAACAAATAGGATGGAAAGAAAAGAAGGCAACGAAAATTTGGGAATTAAAAAAGAATAGATAAATGAAAAATAAGAGAAAAAGAAAAAAAGTCGAATGGAGAGTGAAGAGAATAATTCACAAAGATTTTCGGGAATAAAATTGAAAAGAATAGAAAAAGAAAAAATGGAAGAAATAAAGGGAGAAGGGGAATAACCGTCATTATAATACGTAGAGGAAGAAAGATAAAACAAGAATAAGGACAGAATGATTTGAGGAAGTGAGAGAGAAGAAATAAAAGGGAGATAAGCAAAGCGTAATGAAATGACACATTAATCCATGGATCCAATACATACATGACCATAATAAAAAATACTAAAACAATAACAATAACAAAAGCAACAATAGAACAAACAAACAATAACAAAAGCAACAATAGAACAAACAAACAATAACAAAAGCAACAATAGAACAAACAAACAATAACAAAAACAACAATAGAACAAACAAACAATAAAAAAAGCAACAATAGAACAAACAAACAATAACAAAAGCAACAATAGAACAAACAAACAATAACAAAAGCAACAATAGAACAAACAAACAATAACAAAAGCAACAATAGAACAAACAAACAATAAATAAAGCAACAATAGAACAAACAAACAATAACAAAAGCAACAATAGAACAAACAATAACAAAAGCAACAATAGAGCAAACAATAACAAAAGTAACAATAGAACAAACAAACAATAACAAAAGCAACAATAGAACAAACAAGCAATAACAAAAGCAACAATAAAAACAAACAAATAAAGACAAACAAACACAATAATACCAACAAAGAAAACAAAACAAAATCCCCCAAAACAACAAACAAGAAACCCAGTAGAACAAACAAACAATAACAAAAGCAACAATAGGACAAACAAACAATAACAAAATCAACAATAAAAAACAAACAAACAAAGACAAACAAACACAATCATACCAACAACGAAAACAAAACAAAATCCCCAAAACAAGGAACAAGGAACCCAATAGAACAAACAAACAATAACAAAATCAACAACAAAAAACAAACAAACAAACACAATCATACCAACAAAGAAAACGAAACAAAATCCCCCAAAACAAGGAACAAGGAACCGCTCCCCCGGCTTCACATCCCCGATTCGAACGCAGCAAAAAGATTCCGAGAACAGAATACTGCACAGACGGCGTTGGGGTTCTGTGCGAATCACTCCCAGGCTGAGCTTCCACGGCCGACACAGCGCCCTCCCCTGGGGTTGGTTCCCTCCCCCCCCTGGCCCTCCCCTTGCCCCTTGCCCCTGCCCTTGCTCCTGCCCCTTGCCCTTGCCCCTGTCCCTTGCCCCCTGCCCCTGCCGCTCCGCCTCTCCGCGTCTTTTGTGTCGGTCTGTTGGCCTGTCTCGATCGGAAAGGAGAGAAACGGAGAGATGTTATATATATGTATGTATGTATATATATATGTATATATAAATACATATATATATATATATATATGTATATATATATACATATATATATATATATATACATATATACACATGTATATATATGTCTTTTTATATGTATATATATATATATTATATATATATATATATATATATATATATATATATATATATATATATATATACATATATATATGTATATATATATATATATATATATAT
>NC_091581.1:26273743-26284268 GCF_042767895.1 Penaeus vannamei
AAAATTTTGCTTCATCTTGAAAGGTTTTGGAAAATCATCTTGATTTTTTCTTCTAACCTGTTGACACACTGATTATTATCAGCACTTTCATTATAATTGTTGTTGTTGTTGGTTTTATTATCGTTATCAGCGTTATTGATATTGTCATTATAATTTTTTTATCATTATCATCATAATCATTATCATTAATTTTGTTTTTATTATTTTTATTGTTGTTATTATCATTATCATCAATATCATTATCATCATCATTATTATCATCATTATTATCATCATTACATTATATCATCATAGTCATTAATATTATTTTTATCTGTATTATTATCAATGTTATTGTTACTGTCATGATCATATTTTCATCATTATCATCGTGTTACATTTTATTGTTTTCATTATTATCAATATTATCATTCGCTATCGTTATCATTGTTGGTAGTAGCATTAATATCATTATCCATATTATCATTACAACTGATATTATCATAATTATTACCATTCTCACATTCATTACCATCATCATTACTATTATTATTACTACTTCTACTACTATTACGATTGTGATAATTTCATTCGCTTTAATTATTACTACTATTATCGTCCTCACTTTCATCATTTTCACTTCAGTCCCATTTTTTTCATCTATATATTCATCCTTTGTTAAGTTAGACTAATTAATATAAAATATCTATCAATGAAACTGGAATGAACACTTAGTGAAACAAACCTGAGGTAAATCAGATTAAACCGAATGACATCATACCAGAATTAATTCAATAATATATGATTTTTTTTCGTTCAGTTGGCAGAAGCATTAAGATTTTTTTTTTTTTTTCAAATTAAAGATAATGGAGTCTTGTTAATGAGATGATGATACAGATAGATAACAACAGACAAACGGAGATAATAAAATGATAAGGATACGGTCACTTATCATCTTTGGTAATGATTTTTTATCTATTTTATTTTGATATCTTTATTGTTTATGATGATAACGAGGTTGATACTCATATGAATGAAAATAATGATGATATATCCAGTAATGCTTACGATGTTGACACCAAAAAGAACATAAAAGGAAATAAAGGAGTAAAAGAATGTGACAAAATTATTAATGTAGAGGACGGTATTAAGAAAAGAAGAAAAAAAAAAAAAAACATTTGATAGTCGAGAAAAAATACATATGTAGATATAAATCAAACGGTAAACAAAATGCAAAATCAAAGTGCTAGACCAATACTAGTATATATATATATATATATATATATATATATATATATATATATATATATATATATATATATATATATATATATATATATATATATATATATATATATATATATATATATATATATATATATATATATATATATATATATATATATATATATATATATATATATATATATATATATATATATATATATATATGTATATATATATATATATATATATATATATATATATATATATATATATATATATATATATATATATATATATATATAACATAATATGTACATATACATATGTATGTATATATATACATATGCATATGCATAAATATATATATATATATATATATATATATATATATATATATATATATATATATATATATATATATACATATATATGCACATATATGTACGTACATATGCATAAATACATATACAATACATAAAATTAAACACACACACCTATAAACAAACCCTCCCACACACACATACGTCCACACACAAACTTACACACACACACACAAAAAAGGGAAAATCCCCACCAGAGTCATAATCCACTTTCGGACAATTTGTGCTGGCTGTAAATCCTGTTATCCCTTCTGTGGCGCTTGTGTTGGGGTTCTCGCGTTGTTGGCGTCTGGCTTTGGGTTGTTGTGTTGTGTGTGGGGGTGGGAAGGAGGGGGGAGGGGTGGGGGCTATGTTGTGTGCGGTAGGAGAGGGGTGGGGGGTATGTGGTGTGCTGTGGGAGAGGGGTGGGGGGTATGTGGTGTGCGGGGGAGGGGGAGGGGAATTTTTTGCGTGTGTGGGGGTGGGGGAGGCTATGTTATGTGCGGGGGGAGGGGGGAGGGAGTATGTGGTGTGTGGGGGAGGGAGGAGGGGGAGGGGAACTTAGTGTGTTGGGGGGCTATGTTGTGTGCGGTGGGGTGGGGTGGGGGTTATGTTGTGTGCGTGGGTCGTGGTGGGGTGATGTGTTTTGTAAGAGGGGTTTTACTATGTTGTGTGCAAGGGAGAGGGCGTTATTATGTTGTGTGCGGGGGTGGGGTGGAGGAGGGGCCGGTTGTATGCGGAGGTGTTATGCGGTGTCCGCAATTATTGTGTTGTGTGGGGAAGTGGATGTATAAATTTGTGCGCGGGGATATTGCAATAAGTTGTGAGTGGGGAAGGGGTGCTGTGTTATGTTAGTTTGTGTGTGTATGTGTGTGTGTGTGTGAGCGTTTGTTTGTTTGTGTGCGTGTGTGTGCGTGCGTGTGTATGTATGTGTATGTGTGTTTTGTGTGTGTGTGTGTGTGTGTGTGTGTGTGTGTGTGTGTGTGTGTGTGTGTGTGTGTGTGTGTGTGTGTGTGTGTGTGTGTGTGCGTGTGGTGTGTATGTGTGTGTGTGTTTGTGTGACCGGGCCTGAATACAATATGAATGCGTTTGCTACTATCCCTACTATCTCATCATATAAAAAGGTAGCATCTTTACCGTTTTCATTTTTTCTTTTTTCAATAATATCATTTTTATTCTTGTCACTACCAGTACAAGATAACATCATTAGTATCATCATCATTAATACATGATAATTTCAATCTACCGTCGAGGGTATCTTCATTACCCTTATCATTATCACTTACAAATTACAACCACTATAATCTTCATCACAACCACCATTAGCGTCATCACAACTAGACGCTAAAAAAAACAACATCCGAATAAAGACCCATTTTCACATCCGTAAACAAGCGACAGGTTATCACTTACAAATTACAACCATCATCATCTTCATCACAACCACCATTAACGTCATCACAACTAGACGCTAAAAAAAACACCCGAATCCAGACCCATTTTCACATCCGTAAACAAGCGACAGGTTATCACTTACAAATTACAACCATCATCATCTTCATCACAACCATCATTAATGTAATAACAACTAGACGCTAAAAAAAACACCCGAATCCAGACTCATTTTCACATCCGTAAACAAGCGACAGGTTATCACTTACAAATTACAACCATCATCATCTTCATCACAACCATCATCATCTTCATCACAACCACCATTAACGTCATCACAACTAGACGCTAAAAAAAAAAACACCCGAATCCAGACTCATTTTCACATCCGTAAACAAGCGACAGGTTATCACTTACAAATTACAACCATCATAATCTTCATCACAACCATCATCATCTTCATCACAACCACCATTAATGTCATCACAACACGCTAAAAAAAAAAAAGAAAAAAAAAAAAAACACCCGAATCCAGACCCATTTCCACATCCGTAAACAAGCGACAGGTTATCACTTACAAATTACAACCATCATCATCTTCATCACAACCATCATCGTCTTTATCACAACCACCATTAATGTCATCACAACACGCTAAAAAAAAAAAAAAACACCCGAATCCAGACCCATTTCCACATCCGTAAACAAGCGACAGGTTATCACTTACAAATTACAACCATCATCATCTTCATCACAACCATCATCGTCTTTATCACAACCACCATTAACGTCATCACAACTAGACGCTAAAAAAAACATCCGAATAAAGACTCATTTTCACATCCGTAAACAAGCGACAGGCTAAATTAACCACACGGATCCTGGCGGTGGAATCTGCTATGCCAACAAAGCCAAGCTGAGTGATAGTTCTACTGGTATGAATATTTGATTATGTTTTCTCCTTCGGGCGATCCCGACAGCTGATCTTGACGTTTGTTTTCTTATTGTTTCGTTTCCAGGGAATAAGAGAGGAGGGAGGGATGGGGGGGGAGGGAGGGGGGGAGAAAGGGAGAAGGAGAGGTATGGGGGAGGGAGTGTGGGAGAAAGGGAGAAGGAGAGGTATGGGGGAGGGAGTGTGGGAGAAAGGGAGAAGGAGAGGTATGGGGGAGGGAGTGTGGGAGAAAGGGAGATGGAGAGGGATGGGGGAGGGAGTGTGGGAGAAAGAGAGGAGGGAGGGATGGGGGGGAGGGAGTGTGGGAGAAAGGGAGATGGAGAGGTACTGTGGGTTTACGTGTTTACTTCTTTGTGTGTGATGATGGTGATGATGAGAATGAGGATGAGAAGGAGGATGGTGATGGTGATGATGTGATGATGATGAAGATGACGATGGTGATGATGATGATTGAGATGACGATGGCAATGATGATGATGTGATGATGATGGTGGTAATGATTCTGATTCTGATGATGGAGATGATGGTGATGGTGATGCTGCTGACGATGATGAAGATGAAGAAGAAGAAGAAAAAGAAGAATAAGAAGATGATGATGATGATGCGGAGGAGGAGAAGGAGAAGGAGGTGAGGAAGGGGAAATAACAACAATGTAGTGACTAAACACCAGCCGTCCTCTCCTTCGTCAAGCCGTCACCGAGAGGCCAGAGATTATGGCATGAAAGAGTAGATGGCAGTTGATGGCTACCTTAACGCCTCGCCAGGGACAGCCCGTCTGAAGCTATATGCCAGTCAACGAGAACTTGTAGTTAATGGCACCTAGAGAAGCGTGTGGCCGCATATGTTGCCATTCTTGATCTACTAAAACTGGTGTTCATGGATGCAATCGGAAAGATAACTTCAATCTCTGCAGAATGAGGTTTAACAATGCAGTTTTTACATAGAAAAGTGGTTTACGTTTCTGCTTTCCTTTCTCAGTTCTCTAAATCATTTGATTGGACAATTAAGAACAACTGATGTATCCAAGCATGTAATTCTCTATTTGGAATATTGTTTAACTGTAAAACCTCTGAATCTCCAGATAACACCACGTCATTCTTCTGATCAATTAAACAGCTATCTAAATCTTCTAAAACCCAAACTCTTTGTTGACTCGAGTGCAGAAGTGTTACGGACTCAGTGGGAGGTTTTTATGTGTTTTGAACTGTCTTGTTGTGGAGAAACAAAGAAAAGTGAGCGAGATAGATCACTATAACTGATGAAGCCGAGGTGTCAGGGAGGACCTAAATGCTTGGTATTACATTAGTTTAAGGTAGGTTAAGTTAGGTTAGGCTAGGCTAGGCTAAGTCAAGTCAAGTCAAGTCAAGTCAAGACTTGACTTGACTTGACTTGTCAAAGTCAAAGTCAAAGTCAAGTCAAAGTCAAAGTCAAAGTCAGTCAAAGTCAAAGTCAAAGTCAAGTCAAGTCAGTCAAGTCAGTCAAGTCAAGTCAAGTCAAGTCAAAGTCAAGTCAAAGGAAGTGAAGTGAAGTTAGATTAAGTTAAGTTAGATTAGAGGACTGGTCAGCAACTGGTGAAGCCCAAAGAGTTTTGGCATTAAGTGAGCTAGGACTAGAAGAAAAAAAAAATACACCCTTATAAAAACCTAGAAGCCGAGAAATTTGACAGCAGTAAAATTTGGTTTCACTGTCACTCTGTGTGCAGGGCAAACATTTTTCCAAATCGAAACATATCCGTGAAGATTTGGAGCTGAATTACAAATTCTACGAAATTCCTCCATCGGGAAATCCAATCCAATCCAATCTAAAAAAAAAAAAGAAAAAAAAAAGCTAAAAATGCTATAGAGAAAAGAGTTCATTAGGATTGATTCTCACACTGCTAATCAACTGACAACTAATCTCGTTATTTTCCTATTTGAGGATATAGTCAGTGAAAAGGATGAAGATTTCTACCCTTCAAAAACTTTCTTGGAAATACTTTAACAAGTCCTTCAAAGCCATATAATGATACCAATAAAGTTTATAAGCCAGCAACTAATAGTTATACTGTTGGATGTAGATAAGGACAAGAGATAATATTATTGTAAACTATCTAATAAAAACAATGACAGTGCAATTGAAATAGATTATTTTAAACTGTGTCTAATAAAAACAATGACAGTGTAACTAAATTGAATTATTTTAAACTGTATCTAATAAAAACAATGACAGTGTAAATAAATTGAATTATTGTAAACTACCTAATAAGAACAATGACAGTGCATTTGAATTTAATTATCTTAAACTGTATCTAATAAGAACAATGGCAGTGCAATTGAATTTATTTATTTTAAACTGCATCTAATAAGAACAATGACAGTGCAATTGAAGTCAAACATATGGCTGCACAGTCAGCATTGGATGCTTCTAACTGGAGACAACTTGTCCAGCTAATATAGTTTTTATTTAAACTATACCCTGTGTAAGAAATGTATGAGATCTCGCAGCAACATGTGTTGTATTTTCAAATAAATAATAAAGTAGCAACATTGTTTGACTCCTTTTAGCATGTTAAATCATTGCAAAATACATAATCGTTTGTAGTTTTTTTAAGCTATTTGTCTTGCCATAGAAATCAAACATGAAATATTATATTTCTGTATAAAATTAAATTTGATTGTTATTCCGTATCTCAAAACTACATCTGCCGTCTAAGATATGTTGTTAACCAAGTTATAGAAATTACATTGCATTACCAAATAGCAAAACAAGCATTTTATGTAACAGGAAAAAATTCCCAAATTAGAATTCTGGTGAAAATTATCAATTGTAAGAAGATATAGTGGGATATTTTTATTTATTCATTTGTTTATCATTATTATCATTATCATTATTATTATTATATTATTATTATCATTATCATTATCATTATCATTATCATTATCATTATCATTATCATTATCATTGTCATTGTCATTGTCATTGTCATTGTCATTATCATTATCATTATCATTATCATTATCATTATCATTATCATTATCATTATCATTATCATTATCATTATCATTATCATTATCATTATCATTATCATTATCATTATCATTATCATTATCATTATCATCATTATCATTATCATTATCATTATCATTATATTATTATTATTATTATCATTATCATTATCATTATCATTATCATTATCATTATCATCATCATCATCATCATCATCATCATCATCATCATCATCATCATCATCATCATCATCATCATCATCATCATCATCATCATCATCACCATCACCATCACCATCACCATCACCATCACCATCATCATCATCATCATCATCACCATCACCATCACCATCACCATCATCATCACCATCATCATTATTATTGTTATTATTATTATTATTATTATTATTATTATTATTATTATTATTATTATTATTATTATTATTCCTATCATTATTATTATTTTCATAAAGTACCCATTTCGAACCATTCATCTCTTGCTCCCACGGTAAACAGATACGAAAACCCAAATCTTTTCTACCAAAAGGAGAGATCTTAAAGAAATTCCTTACATGAAACCGCGATTTTGAGAATTCTGATGAAAATTGGCCGCGTTATAGATGGAAATCTTCGACTTTCCTTTTCGAGAACCATTTTGACCAAATGAAGTCGTATTTGACCTCCTTTTTCCCCCAGCAAACCTTGTTAAAGCAATTTTATTTCCTCTTCTATCTTAGAGGACTTAAAAAGGACTTTTTTTTCTCTCCTATATGCTGCTATAAGGATTTTTTTTTTTAATATTGCTAATTAATTGATTACGAAAATAACGGAGGACAAACATGGATGGAGGGAGAGGCAGATAAGAAAATTAGGAGGAAGGAGCAGAGGAAAAGATACATAGTAATAAATACAAAACAAAAAAAGACAGACAAGAGAAACACCCACACAAGAAAATAATGGAGCTCACTAAAGTCCCATCTTCTTGCCGATCAACAGCCTGTGAAAAAGTCCAAAATCCTAAGACACAGATTATCTTTCAGGACTTAAAAACGCAGGCTCTTTTGTATCTTTGAGAAATCCTTCGACTCAGGCAAGGCGTAAAATCTGGAAGGAGGGAGAGAAAGAAAGGGGAAGGAGAGGAACCGAGAGGGAGGGGGTAATCGTCAGTGGAGAATAGAAAGGGGGAGGAGGAAGGGGTGGTAAGTGGTGGGGACGGGAAGAAGGAGGGGGTGGAAAGTGGTGGGGACGGGAAGAAGGAGGGAGTGGAAAGTGGTGCAGACGGGAAGGAGGAAGGGGTGGAAAGTGGTGGGGACGGGAAGAAGGAGGGGGTGGAAAGTGGTGGGGAAGGGAAGAAGGAGGGGGTGGAAAGTGGGGGGGAAGAGAAGGAGGAGGGGGTGGAAAGTGGTGGGGACGGGAAGAAGGAGGGAGTGGAAAGTGGTGGGGACGGGAAGAAGGAGGGGGTGGAAAGTGGTGGGGAAGGGAAGGAGGAGGGGGTGGAAAGTGGTGGGGACGGGAAGAAGGAGGGGGTGGAAAGTGGTGGGGACGGGAAGAAGGAAGGGGTGGAAAGTGGTGGGGACGGGAAGGAGGAGGGGGTGGAAAGTGGTGGGGACGGGAAGGAGGAGGGGGTGGAAAGTGGTGGGGAAGGGAAGAAGGAGGGGGTGGAAAGTTGTGGGGACGGGAAGGAGGAGGGGGTGGGAAGTGGTGGGGACGGGAAGGAGGAGGGGGTGGAAAGTGGTGGGGACGGGAAGAAGTAGGGGGTGGAAAGTGGTGGGGACGGGAAGAAGGAGGGGTGGAAAGTGGTGGGGACGGGAAGAAGGAGGGGGTGGAAAGTGGTGGGGACGGGAAGAAGGAGGGGGTGGAAAGTGGTGGGGACGGGAAGAAGGAGGGGGTGGAAAGTGGTGGGGAAGGGAAGAAGGAGGGGGTGGAAAGTGGTGGGGACGGGAAGAAGGAGGGGGTGGAAAGTGGTGGGGAAGGGAAGGAGGAGGGGGTGGAAAGTGGTGGGGACGGGAAGAAGGAGGGGGTGGAAAGTGGTGGGGAAGGGAAGGAGGAGGGGGTGGAAAGTGGTGGGGACGGGAAGAAGGAGGGGGTGACAAGTGGTGGGGATGGGAAGAAGGAGGGGTGGAAAGTGGTGGGGACGGAAGAAGGAGGGGGTGGAAAGTGGTGGGGACGGGAAGAAGGAGGGGGTGGAAAGTGGTGGGGAAGGGAAGGAGGAAGGGGTGGAAAGTGGTGGGGACGGGAAGAAGGAGGGGGTGACAAGTGGTGGGGATGGGAAGAAGGAGGGGTGGAAAGTGGTGGGGAAGGGAAGAAGGAGGGGGTGGAAAGTGGTGGGGAAGGGAAGAAGGAGGGGGTGGAAAGTGGTGGGGACGGGAAGAAGGAGGGGGTGGAAAGTGGTGGGGAAGGGAAGAAGGAGGGGGTGGAAAGTGGTGGGGAAGGGAAGAAGGAGGGGGTGGAAAGTGGTGGGGACGGGAAGAAGGAGGGGTGGAAAGTGGTGGGGACGGGAAGAAGGAGGGGGTGGAAAGTGGTGGGGAAGGGAAGAAGGAGGGGGTGGAAAGTGGTGGGGACGGGAAGGAGGAGGGGATGGAAAGTGGTGGGGACGGGAAGGAGGAGGGGGTGGAAAGTGGTGGGGACGGGAAGGAGGAGGGGGTGGAAAGTGGTGGGGAAGGGAAGAAGGAGGGGGTGGAAAGTGGTGGGGACGGGAAGAAGGAGGGGGTGGAAAGTGGTGGGGACGGGAAGAAGGAGGGGGTGGAAAGTGGTGGGGAAGGGAAGGAGGAGGGGGTGGAAAATGGTGGGTAAGTGAAGGAGGAGGGGTGGAAAGTGGTGGGGAAGGGAAGAAGGAGGGGTGGAAAGTGGTGGGGACAGGAAGAAGGAGGGGGTGGAAAGTGGTGGGGAAGGGGAGGAGGGGGTGGAAAGTGGTGGGGAGGTAAATCTGGTGTTGTAGTGGATTTATTGGCTTCTTTATTTTGTTGTTTTATCTGTTTGTATTTTCTAGTTATGATAATACTTTTAAGGACGATGATAGTAATAATGATAATAATAAAAGTATATGAAGGATAAGTCGGTGGTGATAACTACAGTAATGGCTTGAAAATGATGATGATAGTTGAATAAAGCTCATTACGACGAGTGTAGAAAAGGTTATGAGTGAGAATGAGTATCTTCGCACCGGAAGGGACTATTTTCGGCTATATCAATGTATATCTCCATATTTCTATACATATTTACTTCTGGTGACGGATGCTCCCTTGCGCTGTGAATATATTCAATCCCATTTACACTTAATCCAAAAAGTAAAAAAAAAAAAAAAAAAAAACGGAAAAATCTAGCGAATTGCAGCCTTTTGAGAGAATAGTCGATAGTGATAGTGACTATTGTAACAATTTTACTACAGATTGAAAATTATTAGCATCATGATGATAATGATACCAATGGTAATTATCATCCAAATTGTTATTATAATATTGCGATTATCGCTTTCATTATTACTGTTATTTACATTGTTATCAACAGATTTAATAGAAATCATAACCGTTATAACGATTAAGATCATTTGTAGTAATATTGCCATTATTATCATCATCGTTATCTTTATAAACACTATTATTGATACAAATATCCTTTTTAATTTAACAATG
>NC_091581.1:26284768-26287268 GCF_042767895.1 Penaeus vannamei
ATTATAAACATCGTCGGAGCATAAATTGTGCACACAATATGTCACTGTTTCCATTAACTCGGTCGCACAGCTCGTTAGGAAATTAATTGATTCTTTTCCTATTCTGTTAATTACAATTCGGGTCTGTCTTTCTTCGTGTCTCTTCGTGTCTTTTCGTTTCGTGTCTGGCTGTCTCTACTCCTCTTCCTCTCTCTCTCTCTTTTTTTTTTTTTTTTTATTCACTTCATTTGTATGTCTGTTGTTCGGCTGTTTGTCTATCTGTCTGTCTCTCTCTCTGTCTCTCTATCGCTCGGTCTCTGTCTCTCTCTGTCTGTCTATCTCTGTCTCTGCCTCACTCTCTCTCTGTCCCTCTCTCTCTCTCTCTCTCTCTCTCTCTCTCTCTCTCTCTCTCTCTCTCTCTCTCTCTCTCTCTCTCTCTCTCTCTCTCTCTCTCTCTCTCTCTCTGTCTCTCCCTCACACTCACTCTCTCTTTTTCTCTCTTTCTTCGCTCAATCTCTCCTCCAACCCCTTTTCTCTCTCTCTCTTTCTCTCTCTCTCTTTCTCACTCCTCTATTTTTTTTATGTTGTGTTTACATAGATCTTTGTTTGTTTTTATTACTATACATTTCTTTGCTAATTTGCTGCTTTCTTTGAGTGTCTCCTTTTTCTTGTTTGCGCACCTGTTTGTTCTTTTCAATTCTTTCACAGCTCATTCTTTTCCTTTTTTCCTCTCTCTGTATTTCATTTACTCCCCGGTTCCTCTTGTTTTGCTGTACATCCACCTTTCTTACTTTTCTACTGTCTCCTTCCTTCCATCGTCCCTCCATTCATCTCTATCCATTCATTCTCCTTCCAGCTTCTTCCCGTCCGCTATTATCTTATTAACATCATCTTGCTCTCCTTCCCCATTACGATTCTTTCATCTTGCCTTCTCATTTCCTCATTCTCTCCTTTCTTTATGTTCCTTTCTCTCTCCCTCATTTCCCTTCTTCCTCCTATGTCCCCTTGCCCTTCCCCCCTCTTTCACTATCAGTTTTCTTTGCTTCCTCCTTCTCTCTTATCACCACTTTATTTTGCCTCCTCCTCCTCCTCCTCCCTTATTCTCCTCAATCTCTGCCCTCTCCCTCTCTTCTTCACACCCTACTCCTTCTATATCCTCTTTACTTCCCTCCTTTCCCACCGCTCCTTTATTTTCTCTTCCTACTCCTTCCCTCCCCTCTCCACCCTCCCCATAACCCCTTATTACCCCTCCCCCTCTCCCTCTCATTCTCTCCCCTCTCCCTCTCATTCTCCTCTCTCCTTCTTCCATATTCCCCTTCCCTCATCCCCCTTTCTCTTTCACTCCCCTCTTTCTTCCTTATCCCCTTAATCCCCTTCTCTCTCATTCCCCCTCCTTCTTCCTTACTCCTCATTTCCCTCATTCTCTCCTCCCTCCTCCTTCTCAACCCTTCCTTTCCCCCACCCCTCCATCCACACCACACCGCCCCCTCTCCCCTCCATCCTCTCTCCCCACTCCCCCACCCTCCTCATCCACTCTCCACCCCATCCCCCTCCTTCCCCTTTTCCACCCCTCTTCACCCTCCATCCTCTCTCTCACCCCCCTCCCCCTTCCTCCCTTTTTCCCTCCCCTCCACCCCCTTCCTCCTTTTCCCCCTTCCTTCTCCCCCTCATTTCCCCCTCCCCCTTCCTCCTTCCCCCCCCACCCCTCTCCCTCATTCCCCCTTCCCTCACCCCTCCATCCCCCCTCCTCACCCCCTCCCCCCCTCCATCCCCCTCCTTCCTCCATCCCCCTCCCCCCTCCACCCCCCCTTTCCTCCCCCCCAACCCCGCCTTTTAAGCCCTTTATTAAAGATACATTCTCACCTCCTCCTCAGCCGTCAGGAAGACACGGAGCCGCTGCATAAGAGAGGGAGATCAGCATACAAATAGCGACCTCCTGGGTGGGGTTCTTCTCCTGCGCGAGAGCTGTAAAAGAAGGAATAAACACTCCCCGGGGTAAGGTTTGTATTCTAATCCGCCATCAACTCTTTTCTTCTTCTCCCTCCTCTCTCTCTCTCTCTCTCTCTCTCTCTCTTCCTTCTCCCCTTCTTCGTCTCTTGTTTATATTCAGTTTTCCTATCTTCCTCTCCCCCTCTCTCTTCCTTCCCTTCTTCGTCCTCTCTCTCTCCCTTCCCCTCTTCTTCCCCGTCTTCATATTTTCCCCTTTCCTTTCCTCCTATACCCTCTCTCTTCCTTCCCCTTCTTCGTCTCTTCTTCACATTCTATTTCCTAATCCTCCCTGTTACTCCTCCGCCATCAACTCTTTTCTCCCCTCTCTCCTTTCCTCCTCCCCTCTTCATATTCCTTCTCCTATCCTCACTATTATGCCTCTATTCTAATCCGCCATCAACTCTTTTCTCCCCTCTCTCTTCTCCACTCTTCGTTCCCTCTTCATATTCCTTCTCCTATCCTCCCTGTTGCCTCCTCCGCCATCAACTCTTTTCTCTTTCTCTCTTCCTTTCCTCTTCGTCTCTTCTTCATA
>NC_091581.1:26294768-26297268 GCF_042767895.1 Penaeus vannamei
ATTCCAGCATCTCATAATCACACCGAACGGATAATCATTTCGAACGCCTCCCGAAACACCGCGAGCCGAATCGTGCGAATAGCGAATCCAGTCTCGATAGTCCGGTGCGGGAGAGAGGGAGACAGAGAGAGAGAGATAGAGAGAGAAAGAGAGAGAGAGAGAGAGAGAGAGAGAGAGACAGAGAGAGAGAGAGAGAGAGAGAGAGAGAGAGAGAGAGAGAGAGAGAGAGTTGGCGTCCGTTGTGGGAGGGATAAAAGTTTTGTGAATGGAGCCGAAGTCCGAGAGGCTTTGGACGGCGCCACGCATGCAACGGAGGGACTTATTCTCGGACTCCTTCTGTGTCCTGTGTCGGTTTAATAATTTGTGTGTTTGGGTGTCATGGGTTGGAAAAAAAGAAGAAAAAAAGAAGGGAGAGAGGAGAATGGAAGGAAAGGGAGAGAGAGGGAAGAGGGAGAGGATGAGAGATGTGATGGAGAGGGAGAGGTGGGAGGGGGGAGGAAAGAGGACAGAGAGAGAGGGAGAGGATGGGGGTGGGAGTAGGAACAAGTAAAGGAAACTGTAAGTACATAAAGGAGACAAAGAAAAAAAAGAGAGAAAGAACAATATACCATCACAAATCGAAAAAAAAAAAAAATGACGAGAAGGAAAAAACGAAAGAGTGAATGAGAAAAGACAGAACATTGACATAAATAAGAGAAAAAGGTGAAAGAAAAAAGGAAATAAGAAAAAAAAAAACAAGTATCAACCAAAAAAAACATAAGTAATAAAATCATAAAACCAATTCTAAAAACATCGATAAATAACAGATAACAATAACAATAAAAGAACAAATAACACAAGTAAGAAGCACAGCAAACAGACATAACAACAAAGCGAAACTGCCTCGGTGTGAGCTATTACAGGCGGGGAAATGATCGCACTTCGGCCTTTCCATATGAAGAAAGGATTTGGGATGCCCACTGGATGGCAACACTCGCTCGGAACAGCTGATTGTTTTCGAGTTGCCGGTTCGTTCATTTATTATTGATACTGCTAATAGTGGTAATGATAATAATAATGATGATGATAATAATGATAACGATAATGATAATGATAATGATAATAAGGGTAAATATACTAATAATGATAATGATAATAAGAATTATGATGATAATAAGAATAATGATGATAATAAGAATAATGATGATAATGGTAATGATAATAACCATAACAATAACCATAAAAACATAATATCTTTGTCCCTTTTTGATTCTGGATCATGAAAGTTGTATCTTCAATTTCCTTTTTCCTTCTGTTTTTCCTTTGGCTTATTCTTTATTCGTGATATCTTTCATCATTTCTCCTTTTTCCGGTCTCTCTTTGTAGTTCACTCCTTGTCTGTCTGTCTGTCTGCCTTTGTTTTTTTCTTTGTGTGTGTGTATGTCTGTCTGTCTGTCTGTTTGTATGTCTCTCTCTTTCCCTCTCCTTCTCTCTATCTCTCTCTCTCTCTCTCTCTCTCTCTCTCTCTCTCTCTCTCTCTCCCTCTCCCCCTCTCTCTCCTCTCTCTCCCTCCCTCCATCCCTCCCTCTTCTCTCTCTCTCTCTCTCTCTCTCTCTGCTCTCTCTCTCTCTCTCTCTCTCTCTCTCTCTCTCTCTCTCTCTCTCTCTCTCTCTCTCTCTCTCTCTCTCTCTCTCCTCTCTCTCTCTCATGTCCATCCTCTCCTCTCATTCATTCATTCATTCTCTTTTTCATTTCCTTCTCTCATATCTAATGTAATATCTCCTGTCTCGCCTTTTGTATCCTCTTCATCCCGGTCTTGAGGATAAAGTAAATTTTAAAAGGAATGAGACTTTTTTCTCTCTCTCTTTTTTTTTTTTTTTTTTTTTGCTCCTGTCGCATTTTACTGACCATCGTTTTGAATATGTTTTCCTTTTTTTTCTCTCTGAAACGATATGGTTAATTTCTATTTCCATTTTCTAAAAAATACTATTCCATATTGTTCTTTCTTTCCTATTCGTTACACATCTTTCTTATTAACATACATAAACGCATAGATACACAAACGCACAGACACATACATACGCACGCCCACACACACTCCCACATGTATATCTTTTTATGACGTCACACTAGCTTTTCTCTCAGTTTTATGCTTCTTTCTATTACATTCATTCTCAGAAGATGGAGATGGAGAACATGCAAAGAAAGATACTACATCATATAAACTACTCTGCCAGCTCTCATTCTTTATTTCATATTAAAAGATAGACAGATGGATAGATAGATAGATGGAGATAGATAGATAGATAGAGGTAGATAGATAGATAGATAGATAGATAGATAGAGAAAGAGAGAGAGAAAGAGAGAGAGAGAGAGAGAGAGAGACAGAGAGAGAGAGAGAGAGCGAGCCAGCGAGAGAGAGAGAGAGCAGACGAGAGAGAGAGAGAGAGAGAGAGAGAGAGAGAGAGAGAGAGAGAGAGAGAGAGAGAGAGAGAGAGAGAGAGAGAGATGGAGAGATGAA
>NC_091581.1:26302268-26304768 GCF_042767895.1 Penaeus vannamei
GAGAGAGAGAGAGAGAGAGAGAGAGAGAGAGAGAGAGAGAGAGAGAGAGAGAGAGAGAGAGAGAGAAAACACAGACAGACAGAGACAGAGACAAACAAACAGACATAAAAAGAGAGACAAAAAGTGACAGACACACAGAAAAGAAAAACAGACAGACAGACAGAGAGAGAGCAAGAGAGAGACAAAACGAAACAGACCGAGAGAGAGAGAGAATAAAAAACAGACAGACAAGAGAGAAATGAGAGATACAGACAGAGAGAGAGAGAGATAAACAAACAGACAGACAGAGAGAAATGGAGAGATACAGACAGAGAGAGAGAGAGATAAACAAACAGACAGAAGAGAAAAGGAGATACAGACAGAGAGAGAGAGAAACAAACAAACAGACAGAGAGAGAGAGAGATGGAGAGATACAGACAGAGGAGAGATAAACAAACAGACAGACAAAAGAGAAATGAGAGATGACAGAGAGAGAGAGAGATAAACAAACAGACAGACAGAGAGAGAAATGGAGAGATACAGACAGAGAGAGAGAGAGATAAACAAACAGACAGACAGAGAGAGAAATGGAGAGATACAGACAGAGAGAGAGAGAGATAAACAAACAGACAGACAGAGAGAGAAATGGAGAGATACAGACAGAGAGAGAGAGAGAGAAAACAAACAGACAGACAGAGAGAGAAATGGAGAGAACAGAAGAGAGAGAGAGAGAAAACAACAGAAGAGAGAGAGAATGGAGAGATCAGAGAGAGAGAGAGAGAGAGAAAGAGAGAGAGAGAGAGAGAGAGAGAGAGAGAGAGAGAGAGAGAGAGAGAGAGAAAACAAACAAACAGACAGACAGAGAGAGAGATGGAGAGATACAGACAGAGAGAGAGAGAGAGATAAACAAACAGACAGACAGAGAGAGAAATGGAAAGATACAGACAGAGAGAGAGAGAGAGATAAACAAACAGACAGAGAGAGAGAGAAATGGAGAGATACAGACAGAGAGAGAGAGAGAGATAAACAAACAGACAGACAGAGAGAAAAATGGAGAGATGCAGACAGAGAGAGAGAGAGATAAACAAACAGACAGACATAGAGAGAAATGGAGAGATTCCGAGAGAGAGAGAGAGATAAACAAACAGACAGACAGAGAGAGAAAAGGAGAGATACAGAGACAGAGAGAGAGAGAGAAACAAACAGACAGACATAGAGAGAAATGGAGAGATACAGACAGACAGAGAGAGAGAGAGAGAGATAAACAAACAGACAGACAGAGAGAGAGAGAAATGGAGAGAGGAAGCAACTGGCAATAACAGGGATAGAAAGAGGAAAACGGCACGAGCCTCCTGTTCAAATAAGGACAAACTTGGCTTTGCTTCCTTCATTAATCTTTCAAGTTAAACGAATCATTGCCGTACGAGCCAATTAGGAGGCAAACTCATTAAGTCGTTCACTTTAATGGCCAATCATAGAAAGGGAGGATTTTTGAGTGTGTGTGTGCGTGTATGTATGTGGGTTTGTGTGTTGGAATGTGTGTGTGTGGGTGTGCGTTTGTGTGTTTGTTTTTGTTTGTATGTGTGTGTTTGTTTGCTTGTGTGTGCGTGTGTGTGTGTGTGTGTGTTTATGTGTGTGTGTGTGTTTATGCGTATGTGTTTATTTGTATGTGTGTGTGTTCATGTGTGTATATATGTGTGTGTACGTGTGTGTTTGTTTGTCTGCGTCTGTTTGTGTGTGTGTGCTTGTTGATGTACGTATGTATGTGCGTGTGAATGTTTGTGTGCGTATGTATGTGTGCTCCTAGCCTTTTTGCTAATGTTGGTTAGGAGAGAAAGAGGTGGGGGGAGGGGGGGGAGGAGATAGTGAGTTGATAGTGTATCTGATGAGGAATTTTCTATAAACTCCTGTGGATTATTATACGTGCGTGGCATATGACATGAAACTAATTTGATTGCATATTGATGTGTTTTGCATAACCGTGTATGACCTCTTTGTTATGATTCAAGATGATTCGGTGAATCGAATCACTGGTTGCTGTGGAATATGATTATTGTGGTTTCTTTGTCTGAAGTAATTTTAATTTCATGTATTGACGATTAAGGAAATGAATTCTTTGTAAGGGATTCAAGGTAGTTATGTTTTGTGATTGTATTTGTTTAACTGTGGTTATGAGTGTAATGATTTAAGATCTATAAATTGATTCGGGTGATTTGAAATGGCATTAAGCTGTTAGATATAGAAAGAGCTAATTGGTTGCAGTAATATTGGTACTATTTAAGTGATTAAGATTAGTGTAATAATCTTTTACAGCTTTCCTGTTGCTAGATATATACATATTGAACGAACGAAGGCTTGGGTCATCTGTTTATCTAAATTTAAAAGCTAGTGCGGCCAAGTTGTGAGTTTCTCTTTTATTCATTGTAGTTATTAAATTATGTACATTTACTTTGGCTTGATCTGTTCACATCAAGTTCGTTCTTGACATGGTGCCTCTGTTTGTATTTGATATTCACGTTGA
>NC_091581.1:26307268-26317268 GCF_042767895.1 Penaeus vannamei
CTGTCTTTTACCCAATCATGTCATATCGTTTTGCCAACTTTTTTTTTTTTTTTTTTTTTTTACAACTCTGGCTATTTTGTGCCCTCCCTTCTTCTCTCGTTTGCCTCGCCCTCGGTTCATTAATCTCTTTTCATGCACCATTTTCCACCTTCCCCTTTCTCTTATCTCATGTCCTTTTTATTGACCTATTTTGCTATTCCGCCTTCGCCTCTTCGATGGCTCTTTGGTGAGTATTAGTGTGATTTTTTTTACCTCCAGTTTCTCTCTCTCTCTCTCTGTCTCTCTCCTTTCTTTCCATATGTAGATATATATATATATATATATATATATATATATATATATATATATATATATATATATATATATATATATATATATATATATATATATATATATATATATATATATATGTGTGTGTGTGTGTGTGTGTGTGTGTATATATACATACATATATGTATATGTATATATATAAACATATATATATATATATATATATATATATATATATATATATATATATATATACATATATATATATATATACATATATGTACACAAATACATTTTCTCAATCTTTTCTTCTCTCTGTGCTTGGGGCGGAAGCCAAGACTCGTCTGAATGATCTCAAAGCAAAACAAACTTTGACAATCAAAATAATTCCCGCATCAAGCAGCGCAGCCACCGACGTTCAGTCCAAACACGATTTTTAATACTAGCGCTCAGCATACTGTGAAGCCTTGACACCTCTGACGAGAAACAATTAGAGATATTCATTTGTATATATTTGTATGTATGTATGTATGTATGTATGTATATATATATATATATATATATATATATATATATATATACTTATATTTATCTATCTATCTATCTATCTATCTATCTATCTATCTATCTATCTATCTATCTATCTATCTATCTATCTATATATATATATATATATATATATATACATATATATATATATATATATATATATATATATATATATATATATTTATATATAAATATGTATATATATATATATATACATGTACATATATATATACATATATACATACATATATATATATATTTATATATATACATATACATATATATACATATATATACATATATATGCATATATATACATATATATATACATATATATATACACACACACACTCACACACACACACACACACACAGACATATATATATATATATATATATATATATATATATATATATATATATATATATAATATATATATATATATAATATATATATATATATATATATATATATATATATATATATATATATATATATATATATATATATATATATATATATATATATATATATATATGCACGTATTACATTATCAAATCTATTTTTTTAATCATATTGTGATGATGATTAACTGTTGTAATGATAAATAAGAAATCAAAAATATTCATAAGGTCTGCCATTTTATGTTACTACTTGTATTCATGATAATGCTATAACGATCTTTATTATCATAACTTATACATTTTCCTTATTTTGATGCAAATATCTGTCTCTCGCTTCCCCTACTCCCTCTTTCCTTCCTTCCTTCCTCCTCTCTCTCCCACTCCCTATCTTCTCTCTGTCTTTATCTCTCCCCTTCCTTTTACATCTTTCTTCTCTCGCGTCTATATTTATGCTTCTCACTCTTTTTTTTTTCTTCCTGTTATCTCTCCTCTTCACTATTCTCTCTTTCTCTGTTCCCTCTCCCCCCCCCCCTCCTCCAGATCCCAACCCCTCTCAATAATGACTCATATTTCTTCTATCCCTCCTTAACTCCTCCCCCCCCCCACGGCCCCTTCCCTGTCCTACGCTCTCTCCCAACACAACCCACCCTTTTCCTTCTTCCTCTCTTCCTTCCCCCAGCCCTTCCCTCCACTACTCTCTATCCCAGTACAATAACCCTTCCTTCTCCCCCCCAACCACCTCCCCCCATACCCTCTCTCCCAACACAATCCCCCTTCCTTCTCTCTCCAAAACTCCTTCAACACCCCTACCCTCTCTCTCCACACAATATCCCCTCCTTCCTCCCCCCCCTACTCCTTCTCTCCCCTACCCTCTCTCCTAGTACAATAACCCTTTCTTCCCCACCCCCCACACCCTCCCTCCTCCTTCTTCCTCCCCTTACCACTTTCCCTCCCCTCCCCTCTCTCCCAACACAACCCCTCCCTTCTTCTCCCCCCCTGCTCCTTCCCCGCCCCTCCCCCTCTCTCCCAACCCACCTCACCCCCTCCTTTTTCCTCCCCCTACCACTTCCCTCCCCTACCCTCTCTCCCAACCCACCCCACCCCCCTCATTCTTCCTCCCCCTACCACTTTCCTCCCCCTACCCTCTCTCCCAACCCACCCCACTCCCCTCCTTCTTCCTCACCCTGCCACTTCCCCACCCCTCCCCCTCTCCCAACCCAACCCAAACCCCTCTTTCTCGCCCCCCCCCTACTCTTTCCCCAACCCAACCCCCTCCTTCTCGCCCCCCCTACTCCTTCCCCTCCCCACCCCCCCCTACTCCTTCCCTCCCCCTGTCTCCCAACCCACCCCACTCCCCTCATTCTCGCCCCCCCCTACTCCTTCCCCACCCCCACCCCCTACCCCTTCTCTACCCCTCCCCACCCCCCCTACTCCTTTCCCTCCCCCACCCCCACTCCCCCACCCCCCTTCCTGATCAAAACGAATCCCATACAGAGAGCAAGAGCATAAGAGCCAAGTCAGTGTCTGCAATTTCAATTACCCTTATTGCAAGCTCATGACACGGGGATGTGATGGTCATGGCACGCATGGAGATGGTGGAGGGAGAGTGATGGTGATGAGAGGGATGGTGGGACATGATTTTACTTTGATTTTTGTTAAGGTTTATCGTTATCATTATTATCACTATTATTATTATTATTCTCATTATTATTATTATTATTATTATTATTATTATTATTATTATTATTATTATTATCATTATTATTATTATTATTATTATCATTATTATCATCATTATCATTATCATTACCCTCTCTGTTATTATCAGTCTTGTTATTATTATTTCTATTGATGTTATCACTTTAATTATCAATGAAATTATTACTTATAGCATTGATATCATTGTTAATAATGTTTTCATTATGATCATCATCATGATCATCGATCATTACTATCATTTGTTATTATCATTATTATTATTTTCTTTATCATTACTATGATTGTCATTATTATTATCATTTATTTGTCATTACCACTGCTATCTTGTAGCAGTGTTATCATTATCATTACTATTACCATTATCATCATCGTAAATATTATCATCCTTTTTGTCATAATTAGTTATCATTATCAACTGAAGTTCCACAGGAAAAAAGGTACTTCTCCCTTTCTCCCTCTTTTATCTTTTTCTTCCAGTCTCTTGCCTCTCTCCCTGTTTCTTTCCATCCCTTTTTCTTTTCCTTTTCCCATTTCTTGTCCTTTCCCACTCTGCCTCTCCTTCTCGCTCCTGAATCTTCTCTTACATTCCCTCCTCCTTTCCCACTTTAATTCCTAAACTTACCTCCTCCCACTTCTCTCTTCTTCTTCCTTAACTTCCCCACTTCCTTTGCTTCCTTACCCCCTTCCCTCCCTCCCTCCCCCATCCCCCTTTTCTCTCTGAGCCCCCTCTCCCTCCCCCTCGTCTCCCTACCTCTCCTCTCTCTTTTCTCTTTCTTATTTCTTTTTTCTTTTTAAACCTCTTAGACCTCCTTTCCCCTTTCCTCTTAATTTTCGCTTTTCACACTTTCTTAATATTGATGATAATAGTGATAATAGCAATTGTAGCAATAATGATAATATCAATGATAATAATAGAGTTAGAATAGGATTGCTTCATGTGTGTGTGTGTATGTGTACGCGTGTGTGTGTGTCTGTGTGTGTGTGTATGTATGTGTGTGCGTGTGTGTGTGTGTCTGTGTGTGTGTATGTATGTGTGTGCGTGTGTGTGTGTGTGTGTCTGTGTGTGCGTGTGTGTGTGTTCGTGTGAATGTGTATGTATGTGTGTATGTATGTCTGTGTGCGTGTGTGTATTATTATCATCATCTTCATCTTTATCAATTCATTATCATTATCATTAGTATTACTACTATTATTATCATTACTGCTATTATTATTGATAATGTTATCATTATTACTATTGCCATTATCATTGAAATTATCATTATCATTATCATTACAATTACAATTATTATAATCATTAATACCATTATTATTATCATTGCCCTTATTACTATTATTATTATTATCATTAGTAGTAGTAGTAGTATTTTCATAATTATCATTATTGTTGTTCTTGTTAATAGAATTACTCACAGTCGTTGTCACAGTAATCAGAATATTTATCATTAAAACTACTGTTGTTATCACTGTCATCATTATCATCATTATTCTTATCATTACTAGTAGCAGTAGTTGCGGTAGCAGTCGTGGACTTAATAGATAATAGTCTATTGATCAGCAGGTTTACATAATTATCCTCATTAATACCATTATTTTTATTTATCTTTGTTATAATGAGTTATAAGATATTTTTTATCATCATTCTGACGAATATCTTAAGATTTACATACCTTATATCTATATTGTTTTTTTTTTCTGATATTTTGACTAAAGGGAAATATCTTTATTTAAAAGATAAAGAGATAAGCTCAGGTGTTAGTCATCTTTGTTTTGACGAGTTATGAAAAATTCTTTATCATCATCATGACAAATATTTTGCGACTTACATACTTTATATCTATACTGTTTTTCTTCTTCTTCTTCTTAATATTTTAACTAAATTGGAAATATCTTTAGTCAAAAGACAAGAAGATAAGCTTAGGTGACTGGATTAAAGTAAGTCTATTATCCGTGATCTTCAAAGCCAATTTCGATATAAAAAGAAAGAAAGAAAAAAATGAAGGATAGAAGAAAAGAAAGAAAGAAAAAAAAAAACGGAAGAATTTTCGACTTAATTACTAATGGATTTAATCACACGTTTGAAAGACGCCGTTTAAAATTTAAAAGCCGTAATTTTGAATGCGTTTGAAAGACAGCTTCTCTTCTCTCCCTCTCCCTCCCTTTCACCACCTTGAACGAAATTCAAAATGAATCACCAACCGCGAATTACCTTAAAAAAAAAAAAAAAAAAAAAAATACTTGAAAAAAAGAGAGAAAAAAGACTGATAAAAAAGAAAAATCGAAAAGCGCAAGAAACTCGAAACCAAAAGAGGCCAATTTTCCCGCGCAATCTAGGTTCTTTAGCTGTCTTCTGGTCTGTTTCCCGCCTTAATTTCTCGTTTCCATGTTGTAACAAACTATTAGCCTTCCCATGACCAATTACTCCTATCCTTTACTCAAGGGGGAAGAGGAGTAGGAGGAGGAAAAGGAGGAGGAGGAGGAGGGAAGAGGGGACCGTCTTCGTACTCCCGCTCCTCTTCCCCTTTTCCATAATTCCTCGTTCGCTTCTCATAAAGCTCCGTCCGGCGCGCAGTTTTGATGACTACGGGTCGATAAATTAGATTTCCTTCCTTCCCATCTTTATTCTTTTATATTGTTTGGGTTTTTTATTATTAGTTTATTCTCTTTTTTTTCATTTTCGTTTCCTCGTCGGACGCCATATCTCCGTTTTCTATGCGATGAAGATGGAGCACCTGACAAGCGCAGTTCCCGAAAGAAAACGGAACGAGGCGAGGGGAAACTTCATCATTATTATAGGCCTCGACGATCATCCCCGGACATAAACACAGACCAACAGGCAATAAATTCTCCGCCAATCACCCCTGCCAACCAACAGAGATTCCCCGAGAGATCGAACTTTTTTCTGATTTTCTCACTCCTCCTTTGTTGGTTTCTTCCTGCCTCTCCTTCTCCCTTCCTCCCCTCCCCCCCTACGCCCCCCCTATTCCTCCTACCCATCCCTCCCCACGCTCTCCATCCTTCTTCCTTCCTCCCACTCCCGTGCCTCCTTCCTCCCTACCGTATCCTCCTCTCTGCTCTCTCCCTACCCCATCCTCACCCTCCCACACTCTCCCCTACGCCCCATCCTCCACCTCACCCCCTTCGTCCCATCTCCCCAGTCCTTCACCCCTCTTCCCCTCCTCCCACCAGCCTCCCACCCTCCCTCCAACCGCCCACCACCATCCCCTACCCCTCTCCTACCCCCTCCTACCCGCCCATCCCCTCCCCCCCTCCCGCTCGCCTCTCACCCTCCCTCCAGCCACCCACCACCATCCCCTACCCCCCCATCCGCCTCCCCCCCTCCCTCCAACCGCCCACCACTACCCCCCCCTCCCGCTCGCCTCCTACCCTCCCTCCAACCGCCCACCACAGCCTCCCACCCCCCCTCCTTCCCACCACCCTCCCCTCCCCCCGCCCCGTCCTCCAAACCCCTTTTCCTCCCCGTAAGGAGAATCGGATCCTCCTCAAGAGGTTCTGCCGAAGCCCGAGGACGAGGTGTCAAGGAGGTTCGGGCTCTTGGTGGAGGAGGAGGTAATGATATTAGCTCCTCTCTCGCTTTTTCTTTGTCTGGCTGTCTTTGTGTCTGCGCGTCTGTCTGTTCCGTGTCTGTGTGTATGTGTATTTGTGTATGTATGTATGTATGTAGGTATGTGGTTTGCTGTATATCTGCCCGTCTGTCTGTTCCGTGTCTGTGTGGGTGTATGTGTGTGTGTGTGTATGTGTATTTGTGTATGTAATTATGTATTTATGTATGTATGTATGTATGTGGTTTGCTGTATATATGCATGTCTGTCTGTCTTTCTGTCTATTCCATGTCTGTTTTGTGTTTCTTTGGGTGTATGTGTGTGTGTATGTATATTTGTGTATGTATGTATGTATGTGGTTTGCTGTATATATGCATGTCTGGCTGTCTTTGTGTCTGCCCGTCTGTCTGTTCCGTGTCTGTGTGGGTGTATGCGTGTGTGTGTATGTATATTTGTGTATGTATGTATGTATGTATGTATGTATGTGGTTTGCTGTATATCTGCATGTCTGTCTGTCTTTGTGTCTGCTTGTCTGTCTGTTCCGTGTCTCTGTTGGTGTATGCGTGTGTGTGTATGTATATTTGTGTATGTATGTATGTATCTCGTTAACTAGATATTTGAATGTCTGTCTGTCTGTCTGTCTTTCTGTCTGCCCGTCTGTCTGTCACATCTCTCTATGGGTGTATGCGAGTGTGTATATGTATATTTATGTATGTATGTATATTAGTTAGCTATATATCCACATGTCTGTCTGTCTGTCTGTCTGTCTTCTGTCTGTCTCTCTCTCCCTCTTTCTCCCTCTCACTTTCTCTCGTATAACCTAATTTATCGAAGTTTTCGTTCTTTTCTGTTGCTGTTCCTTGATTTCCTTTCTTGGTCTTTTCTTTATCGTCCATTTTGTCATTTATCTTGTCTTCTTCTGCTTCGGTTTTCTTCTCACTTATTCTTTCATCTCCGTCTTTTCTTCTTTTTCGAATCATATTCTTCATCTCTTCGCTTTTTTACAGATTTTCTTTCTATTATTATTTGTTTCCATTATTACATGTTTTATTGATGTTATAATTAGTATCATCATCGCTGCTACTAATATGATATTGATAATAAAAGTGGTATCAATTCTATTATTATCTTTATCATCATTATTATAAGTATTATTATTATTATTATTATCACCTTTATTAGTATCATTGTCCTTATTATCTTCATTGTTATTGTTGTCATCATTCTTGTTATCATTATTATCATCATCATTATTACTACTTCTATTATTATTATCATTGTTATTACAATTATTATTATTGCTATTATAACTATTGTTATAATAATGATAATGACAACAATAATGATAATAATAATAATGATAATAATCATTATCATTATTATTGCTGTTATCATTATCATTATCATTATCATAATAATAATAATAATAATAATAATAATAATAATAATAATAATAATAATAATAATAATAATAATAATAATAATAATAATAATAATTACTATTAGTATCATTATGATGATGATGATCATTATTATAATTATCATCATTATTATTATTATTATTATTATCATTCTTCTTCTTCTTCTTCTTCTTCTTCTTCTTCTTATTATTATTATTATTATTATTATTATTATTATTATTATTATCATCATTATCATTATTATCATTATTATTATTATTATTACTATCGTTATTAAAGGTTATCACTATTACCATCATAAATATTATCATCATCATTATCATTACTACTATCATTATTGTTTTTATCAATGTTATTATTACCATTATTAAAAGCATTATTATAATCATTACTAATATTTCTATTATTCCTATTATCATTATCATGTTATTATTGTTATTGTTATCATTATCATTATCATGATTATCATTATATTTGTTTTTCTTGGTTTTATTATTATGATCACAATTCTCATAATCATTATTATTATAATTACTATTTTTTCATCATTATAACTGCCATGCAATATTATTGTTATCATTATCATTAGCTGTATCATTATTATCATTAATAGTATTGATATTTTCATACTTAATATTTCTCTTGTTGTTATAATTATCGTTATTATCTTAGTTATTATAATACTATCATCATCATTGAAATTATAAGCAATTACTATAATCATTATTTATATTGACGTTATCAACATCATTATCCCTATTATCATAATTATTATTATTATTATTATTAGCAGGAATAACATAATCATTATGATTATTAATATTCAAAGTAGTGACATCATGATAATTATTACTGTCATCACTTTTATTGTTGTTGTATTATCATTATCAGTAGTATCGTTATCATTATCATTACTTATACTATACATGTCATTACTATTATCGTTATTATAAACAATATCATTTGAGTTATCTTTATCATTATTCTAATGTTATTACTATTATTGTTATCCTTATTCTTCTTATTGTTATCATTATTCTCCTTTTCATTATTATTATGATTATTGGTATTATCATTACTTCGATTATTATTGTTATTATAAATATCGTTTTTTTATCATCATTATCATTAATTTACATATGAAATAACAATAATAAAAAAATAGGAATCTCGTATTATCAAAGGGTGAAGTTAAACGTCAGACGAGGGAAGAAAGAAGATAAAGATAGATAAATAAATGAATAAATAAACAAATACAAGAATAAAATCTAATTGATGAAAAGGAGAGAAAGGAAAAAAGAAATTAAGAAAGAAAGAAAGAAAGCAAGTAAGTAAGTAAGTAAGTAAGTAAGTAAGTAAGTAAGTAAGTAAGTAAGTAAGTAAGTAAGTAAGTAAGTAAGTAAGTAAGTAAGTAAGAAAGAAAGAAAGAAAGAAAGAAAGAAAAAACAAAAATAAAAACAGGAGAGCGTTTTTCCGCATTAAATCCAATATCAGTGAATGATAAGGTCTAGAATATCATAACAAAGAAGTGGGAAAATGACCCTTCTTGCCGTGACAGCGATGGTTCAACGGCGCCCCGTGTCTGAGTGCAGCGTCGTGGGCGTTTTATCTCGCTTTTCTTATCATTATTATTATTTTTTTATTGATTTATATAATAACACTTTTTCATCTTTATGTATATTATATTTTCTCGGTATTTTTCTTTTTTTTCTATTCTTTTCTTTTTTTATTTAATTTTTTTATTCTTTATTTTATTTTTTATTCTATTTTTTTATTCTATTTTATATTTTTTTATTCTTTATTCTATTCTTTTCTTTTCATGTTCTGACAGTTTTTAATGGTCTTATTTTGTATTTTATTTTTGCTGCTTTATATTATTTATTTATTTATTTATTCATTAGATTTGTTCCATTTCTTTGTGTCTAGTTTCTTCAGTTCATTATTCATTGGTTCATTTAATTATTTTTTAATCTATCTTTTATGCTTAAGCTTGGTCTATTTATTCTCCGTGTGGCTTATACTTTTTATTATGGATTCTCTTTCTGTTGCTTTTGTTCTAAATATTCCTCTTTT
>NC_091581.1:26322162-26327162 GCF_042767895.1 Penaeus vannamei
GAGAAGAAGAGAGAGAGAGAGAGAGAGAGAGAGAGAGAGAGAGAGAGAGAGAGAGAGAGAGGGACAGAGAGAGAGAGAGAGAGAGAGAGGACAGACAGACAGACAGACAGAGCGAGAGAGAGTAGGGAGAGAGAGGAAGATAGAGAGACAGAGAGAAGAGAGAGGAGGAAGGAAAAATGACAGACATACATCCATACAGACAAACAGAAATGCTGACATACAGACAGACAAACAGACAGAGGCAAACAGGATGTAAAGGATCATTTAGAATTGCAAGGAAAACAAAGACGTCGAGAGAAAGAAAGAAAAAAGCAAGGAAATAAATAAAAACAAAACAAAACAAAGAGGAAATACAACAGATAGAACAAAATAAGACGAAATGAAATAGAAAAAATAATAAAACAAAATGATACGAAACGAAATAAATAAAACATATAGACCTCTATAAATGCATGAGGAAATGAAGTAGATAGAACAAAATAAAACAAAATAAGGCGAAATGAAATAGAAAAAAGCAAAATAAAACAAAATGATACGAAATAGAATAGATAAAACATATAGACCTCTATAAATGCATGGATGTAGAAGCAAAAACGATAAAGTTAAGGCTGTTAGACGAGAAGTATAACAACGCCTACATGATCAATCTTCCAGTTTCACAATTAATCATGAACGCTTCACGCACCCCCCTCCCCTTCCCCCACCCCCTCTTCCCCTCTTCCCACTTTCCTCTCATCTCTCTCTCTCCCCTCTTTCTACTTCCTTCTCTTCTCTCTCCTCTCTCTTTCCACTTCCTTCTCCCTCCTCTTCTCCTCTTTCCACCTCTCTCTCTCTCTCTTCCCACTTCATTCTCCCTCACTCTCTCTCTCTCTCTTCCACCCCCTCTTCCCCTCTACTCCCACTTTCCTCTTCTCTCTCCTCCTCTTTCCACTTCCTTCTCTTCTCTCCTCTCTTTCCGCACCCTAATTCCTTCCCTCCTCTTCCTCCTCTCTTCCACTTCATTCTCCCTCCTTCTCCCCTCTTTCTCACTTCCTCCATCCTTCCTCTCTCTCTCTCTCTCCCCTTTCCACTTCCCTCCTCTCCTCTCCCTCTTTTCCACTTCATTCCTCCCTTCTCTCCCCTCTTTCCACTTTCTCTCCTCTCTCTCCCCTCTTTTCACATTCCTCTCCTCTCTGTCTCTCTTCTTTCCACTTCCCTCATCCCTCTCTCTCCCATCTTCCCACTTCCCTCTTCTTACTCTCTCTTTCCCCTCTTTCCACTTCCCTCTCCCCTCTCTCCCCCTCTTTATTCTGTCCTTCCTTTTCCTCGTTCTCCCCCATCTGAAGCTTATCTTAATCTCCTCTCTATCATGATCTTTATTATCTTCTTCCTCTTCCTTTTTCTCCTTTTCATGTTTTACGAATCCCCTTCCTTCTCGTTTCTTACTCCGTTTATTTTCTTCTTTCTTTTCATGTGTATTCTTTCTCCTTCGTCTCCTATCCCTCTTTCTAAATCTCTCCTCTCCCTTTTGACCTCCTTTACTGATACCTAAATTTCCCGCTCTCCCTCTTTCCCTCTTCTCCCCCCCCCCTTTCCTCTTTCCTTCTCCTTCCCTTTTCCTCTTCCTTCTTCCTTCAGATTCCCTACCTTCTCATTCCCCCCCTCTTCCATCCTCCCTCCCATTCTCCTTTTTTTTCTCTTCTTTTTTTTCTTTTTTTCTTTTTTCTTTTTGTCCTAGCCCCTCCCTCCCTCCTCCTTCCTTCCCTTCGTCCCATCCTCTATTTATTTCTCTCTTCTCCTTCACCCCTCCCCCTCCTCTTCATCTAATTGACCTCCCTTCCACCCATTTTCCCTACTTTCTCCCTCTCCCCTCTCCCCCTCTCCTCCTCTCTCACCCATTCCCTCCTATTTCTTTCCTCTGCTCCCTTTCTTACCTACATCCCCCTTCCTTCTTCCCCTCCTCCTCCCTCCTACCCATACCCCTGCCTTATTCTTTCCCGTCTCATCCTCGTCCCCTCTCTTCCTACCTCCTATTCCCTTACTTTCTAACTCTCCTTTTCTCTTCCTCCTTCCTGCCACCCATTCCCCTCCAACTCTATGTCTCCGACCTCCGGCTTCTCCCCTCCCATTTCTCGTCCCTCCTCCTTTCTCCCTCCCATTCTCTTGCTATTTTCCTCTCCCCTTCCTCCTCCCTACCGCTCATATACCTGTTCTGCCCTCACCCAATTTTCCCCTTTCTCCTCTCCTTTTCCCTCCATCCCTCCCATTTCCCATTCTCCCTTCCTTTCCTCCACTCTCCTATCTCTTTACTCATACCCTCCCTCCCTCCTCCTCCATTCCTCCCACTTTTTTCCCCTACCCTTCTCTTCCCCTCCTCCTCCCTCCCTCCTCCTCCTCCTCCCCCTACCTCCTTCCCGTCCTCCTCTCTTCCCTCCCACTCTCTACCCTATTTTCCCCTTCCTCCACTGTTCCTCCCATCCTCCCTCCTACCCATCTTCCCTCCCCTTTTTCTCTTCCCTCTTTCTCCCTCCCTCCCCCTCCATACCCCTCCTTCCTTCCCCTTCCTTTTTCTCTCCCTCCCATCGCTCCCACCTACCCATCCTACCCCCCCCTTTTTTTTCCTCCTTCCTTCCCCCCTCCACCCTCCCCCCCTCTCCCCTCACCTCCCTCCCCTCCCGCCACGCCTCAAAGAACCTGCAACCAGGGGATTTTATTAATAGAATGTGGCAGGAAACTTGAAATTGTTTGGCCAAGTGTCTCGGCGTTCGAAGGGAGAGTGTGGGGAGGAGAGAGAGAGTGAGGGGAAGAAGGAGCAATTGGGGAGAAAGGGGAGAAAGGGGAGGAAGGGGAGAAAGGGGAAGAAAGGGGAAAAAGGGTAGAAAGAGAGTGAGGGGAAGAAGGAGCAATTGGGGAGAAAGGGGAGAAAGGGGGGGAAGGGGAGAAAGGGGAGGAAGGGGAGGAAGGGGAGAAAGGGTAGAGAGAGAGTGAGGGGAAGAAGGAGCAATTGGGGAGAAAGGGGAGAAAGGGGAGAAATGGGAGATAGAGAGTGAGGGGAAGAAGGAGCAATAGGGGAAGAAGGAGCAATAGGGGAGGAAAGGGAGAAAGGGGAGGAAGGGGAGAAAGGGGAGGGGAGAAAAAGGGAAGAATAGAGAGGAATAGAAAGAAGGAAAGGAGAAGGAGGAAAGTTTCGTGGGAGAGGTACAGGGAGAAAGGGGAGAAAGGGGAGGGAGAAGAAATGGAAGAATAGAGAGGAACGAAAGAAGGAAAGTAGAATAAGGAGAATGTTTCATAAGAGAGATGCAGGTTGTGAAAAGAAAGAGAAGTAAGAAAGGGGAAACAGAGACAGAGGATATGAGACAAAGAGGGGGAGGGTAAGGAAAGAAAGAGGGGACGAAAAAAGAGGAGGAATAATAAAAGGAGAGAGAAGAGAGGGAAAGGTAGGTATAGGAGACGGTGAAAAATGGGGGTAAACGGAGAGGGAAAGCAAGGAAAAGAGAGAGAGTGGGACAAAGGGACAAAGAGAGAAGGGAAGAAAGAGAGAAATAGAGAGTAGAGGAAGGGCGATAACATAACAACAACAAAACAAAACAAAAAACAGAAACGAGTAATCAAAAAAATACAACAATCAAATCGATAGACAAATAAATAGATCCCGTGAGAGAGAGAGAGAGAAGACAAAGAGAACAGACAGAGAGTTTGTAAAAAAAAAAATAGAGAGAAAGAGAGAGAGAGCGAGCGAGAGAAGTAATAGTCCGTGATCGTATTTTATTTTTCATTCATAACTTTGCCTATAAACTTTGTATATTTTTCCATGATGGCGTAAATGATTGATTGATTGTGGCTCCAGCATCCCTCTGCGGTAGGGAGAGAAAGAGAGAGAGAGAGAAGGAGAGAGAGAGAGAGAGAGAGAGAGAGAGAGAGAGAGAGAGAGAGAGAGAGAGAGAGAGAGAGAGAGAGAGAGAGAGAGAGAGAGAGAGAGGAGAGAGAGGGAGGGAGGGAGAGAGGGGGAGGGAGAGGGAGAGAGAGAGAGAGAGAGAGAGAGAGAGAGAAAGAGGGAGAGAGAGAGAGAGAGAGAGAGAGAGAGAGAGGGAGAGAGAGAGAGAGAGACAGAGAGAGAGAGAGGGAGAGAGAGAGAGGGGGGGGGAGGGAGGGAAGGAGGTAGAGGGAGGGAGGGAGGAGAGGGAGTGAGGGAGGGAGGATAGGAGAAAGAGAGAGAGAGAGAAATAGAGTGAAAAAGAGAGAAAGAAAGAGAGAGAGAGGGGAAAGCGAGTGAAAGAAAGAGAGGGGAGAGTGAGAGAGAGAGAGAGAAAGAGAGAGGGAAAGAGAGAGAGAGAGAGAGAGAGGGGGAGGGAGAGAGAGAGAGAGACAGAGACAGAGACAGAGAGAGAGACAGACAGACAGACAGACAGACAGACAGACAGACAGACAGGCAGACACAAACAGACAGAGAAAGAAAAAAAAATCCAAACAGACAGGTGATCAGAGAAAAGGAGAATGAAAGAAAAGGATTAAGGAACAAATAATAAAGGAAGAAAAGGATAAAGTAATAATAGAGAAAGGGATATAAAGAAGATGAGAAACGTTGCATAAAGATAAAGTTGATAGATAGTGAAAGGAGAGCACGAAGTAGAAAATAAGAACTAGGGAGAATTTCCACTAGAGATATAGAGCGTAAAGGAAGGGAATGGAAAGAAGAGAAAGAGAAAAGAGGAGAACCATATAAAAGGAGCAGAAAAAGATAATGGCTGTCAAGAGAGAGATAGAGATAGATAGATAGAGATGGGGAGATAGATAGATAAATTGATAGATAGACAGACAGACATATAGATAGATAAATAGATAGATAAACAGACAGACATATAGATAGAGATGGGGAGATAGACAGATGAATTGATAGATAGATAGATAGATAGAGAGAAACAGAATGACATAGAGACAGAGAGACAGATAGACAGACACAGAAACAGAAAGACAGATAGACAGACAAACAGATGGACGGGCAAACTATCGGGAAAAAGAAG
>NC_091581.1:26354662-26357162 GCF_042767895.1 Penaeus vannamei
TTTGATTGCGTTTCCCTCCCACTTCCCTCCTCCCTCACTTCCCCTCTCCCTTTCCCTCTCTTCCCCTCCTCGCCCTGCCTATCCTCTGCCCTCCCTCTTCCATCTCCTCCTTCCCCCCCCTCTCCCTTTCCCTCTTCTCCCATTTTTTCACTCCCCCTCCCTATCCACAGTGCCATCCTCTTCTCCTTTTCCCTTTCCTTCCCCTTTTCTACCCTTTGCTTCCTTCTTCCAACCCTCTCCTCCCTCTTTTCCAACCCCCCTCCTCCTCTTCCCTACCCTTCCTTTCCCATCTTCCAAACTCCCCCTTCTTCCAACACCCTCCCCCTTTCCTTCCAAGCCCCTTTTCCCCTTTCCTCCAACCTCTCCCATCATACCCACTCCCTATCACCTCCCTACTCCATCTTCCAATCCCTCACTTTCCTCCAACACCCTCCCCCTTCCTCCAACCCCCTCTCCCCTCCTCCAACTCACCCCCTTCCCCCCATCCCCCCCCCTCCCTTCCCCAACCCCCTCTACTCCTCTTCCTCCTCCAACCCCTATCCCCTATCTCCCCAACCCCCTCCTTACTACCCTATCCCCCAACCACCATTCCCTCCCCTAACCCCATCTTCCAACCTCTCCTCCTTCAACCCTCCACTCCTTTCTCCAAACCCCCTTCCCTTTTCCAAAACCTCCCCTCTCTTTCCTCCAACCCCCTCATTCCTTCCTCCCCTTCTTCCTCACTTCCCCCCAACCCTCATCCTTCAACCTCCACCTCATCCCTCCCCCTCATCCCCCTCCCCCCCCATCTCCTCACCCATTCCCTCTCTTCCCCCCCCCCATTCCATTCCTCCCCTTCATTTCCTCCTCATCCTCCATTCCTCCCTCCTCCCTCCCCCCCTTTTCCGTCACGGGCCCGACGATGATGCTGCAGTACAATAAAACTTTGCCGACGAAGCGACATCGAAGCGGAGGAGACCCGTTAGCGGAGAGAGGTGGGGGGAGGGGGGGGAAGGGGGAGGGGAGAGTGAGAGATCACGTGGGGGGGGGAGGCGGGGAGAGGTGGGGGAAGGGGGGAAGGGGGAGATGGAGGAGATCACGTGGGGGGAGGGATGAGATGGGGAAAAGGGATGGCGGAGGGGGTGTGAGATGGGGAGAGGTTGGGGTAGGGGAGAGTGAGAGATCACGTGGAGGGGGAGGTGGGGGAAGGTGTGAAGGGAGGGAAGAGTGAGATCACGCGGGGAGGGGTAGATAGGGAAAAGGGATGAGGGGGGGGATAGGGGGAGAGGTTGGGGAAGGGGAGTGGGAAGAGGAGAGTGAGAGACTAATGGGGGTGGGGTGGGGGTGGCAGTAGGATACAGAAATTGGGTAAAAGAGAGAGAAAGAGAGAGAGAGAAGAGGGGGATAGAAAGACCATAGGGACACATACACATTTACATACAGAGACACACACACACACAAACGCAGACACACAGGCATGAGATATGTATATATATATATATATATATATATATATATATATATATATATATATATATATATATATATATATATATATATATATATATATATATATATATATATATATATATAAATATACAAGCCTGTAGGTAGATAGATAGATAGACATAAATCAATATCTATATAATAAATATTCATATATATATATATATATATATATATATATATATATATATATATATATATATATATATATATATATATATATATATATATATATATATATATATATATATATATATATATATATATATATATACATATATATATATACATATATATATATATATACATATATATATATATATGTATATATATATATATATAAACTGCCCGACGAAGCGACATCGAAGCGGAGGAGGCCCGTTAGCGGAGAGATGGGGGAGGGGGGGAGTGTGCGTGGCAGGGGAAGGGGAAGAGTGAGAGTAAGAGTGAGAGATCACGTGGGGGGGGGAGGTGGAAGGGGGAAGGAGAAGGGGGAGAATGAGAGATCTCGTGGAGAGTGAGTTGCATATCGTGCGCGCCATATTTAAATATATATATATATATAGTATATATATATATAAAAAGGGATTGGGGAAGGGGGAGGTGGGGGAGAGGTGGGATGGGGGGGAAGGGGGGAGGGGGAAGGGGGGGAAGGGGGAGGGGGAGAGTGAGAGATCACGTTGGGGGGGGAGGTGGGGGAAGGGGGGAAGGGTAGGGGGAGAGTGATAGATCACGGAGGGGGAGGGATAGGGGAAGGGGGGAAAGGGGAGAGTGAGAGATCACGTGGGGGGGAGGTGGGGGGCTGTGGGGAAGGGGGGAAGGGAGAGATCACGTGCGGGGGGGGGTGGGGTGGGGGTAGATAAAGAGATACAGAAATTGGGTAAAAAGAGAGGGAGAGAGAGAGAGAGAGAGAAAGAGAGGGTGGGGAGAGAAAGACCATAGGGACAGATACAGAGAGACGAGAGAGAGAGACGTGTACATACATATAAATACATATATATATATATATATCCTA
>NC_091581.1:26364662-26367162 GCF_042767895.1 Penaeus vannamei
AACCAGAGAAAAAAAATATATATATATATATATATATAACATTGAGAAAGGAGAAGGAAATGCAATATACATACAAAATAGTTACCAAATTAAACCATAAAGAAGAAAAAAAGAAAGACCAAGAACAAAAAAAGGGAGAACCAGAGAAATAAATAGAATAAGAAAAAATGAGAAACACGGAAATGCAATACACATACAAAACAAAAACCAAAAATAATTCAAAACAAATCCAAAAAGAAAAAAAAAGAAAAAAGAAGAATAAGAAAAAAAAGAGAACCAGAGAAAAGAAAACAATAAAATATTGAGAAAGGCGAAGGAAAAGAACAAAAATAATTCAAAAATAATCCAAAAAGAAAGAAAAAACAAACAAACAAGGAACAAGAAAGAAAAGATGAGAACCAAAGAAAAGAAAACAAAAAAAGATTGAGAAGGGCGAAGGAAAAGAACAAAAATAATTCAAGAATAATTCAAAAATAAAAAGAATAAGAAAAAACAAAATAGAAATGCAGAACAAGAAAGAAAAACGAGAACCAGAGAAAAGAAAACAATAAAATATTGAGAAAGACGAAGAAAAAGAAAAAAAATAAAAAATAATCCAAAAAGAAAAAGAATTACAACAACAACAACAAAAAAAAAAAACACGAGAAACAACAAAAAAGAAAAAACGAGAACCAGAGCAAAGAATACAATAAAATATTGAGAAAGGCTAAGAAAAAGACGAAGCGAAGTCTCAGAGGACGAAAGACAGGTAGTCCCGCCCACTCTGCCCTCTCGGGTGTGGGCGCCAGGACAGGTGTCAAGTGAAGGCAGGCAGGCAGGTCGCCGGATTAGCCTGGACCGGAGCTGGCTTGGAGGGGGGTGAGGGGGAGGGGAAAGGGGTGGAAAGGGTGGTGACAGGGGGGGAGGGGAAGGGAGGATGGGGTGGGAAGGGGATGGGAGGAAGGGAAGGGAAGGGGGAGGGGATTGGAGGGGAGTGAGGGGAGAGGGTGGTGACAGGGGGGGGGTGAAGGAGGGATAGGGAGGAAGGGAAGGGAAGGGGGAGGGGAGTGAGGGGGAGGGGGTGGAAAGGGTGGTGACAGGGGGGTTGGGGGAGGGGAATGGGGTGGGAAAGAGGAGGGGGCGGGGAAAGGGGGTGAAGGGTTGTATGGAAGAGGTGGTGCGGGGTTAGGGGAAGGGGTGGTGGGGAAAGGTGGAGGGAGGTTAGGAGGAAGGTGCGGGGAAGAGGTGGTGAGGGTTAGGTGGTGGGGGGAGGGGTAGGGATGGAGGGAAAGAGGTGGCGCGGGGTTAAGGGGGAGGGGTGGGAAGGAGAGGGGAAGAGGTGGTGGGGTTTTATGGGGAAGGGGTAGCGGGTGAGAAGGGGGGGGTGAGGTAGGAGGTGGTGGGGGGAGTGAATGGGGTTATAAAAGAGGGAAATGATAGGTGGACGAGAAAAGAAGATGGGAATAAGGGTAGGAAGAAGGATACGACTTGGGAGAAGAAGATAAGAGATGACTAGAAAAGGACAGTGGAAGCCTTGAAGAAGGAAGGAGAAGCAGATATGCAAAAGGGAAGAGGGAAGAAGTAGAAGAAAAATAGTCTGAAAAGAAAGAGAGAAAAAGCGAAAGAAAAAGGGAAGAAGTAAAAGAAATGAAAATAGCCGGAAAGAAGGAGGGAAAAAGCGAAAAAGCATAAAAGGCTGGGATGAAAGAGGGAAGAAGAGAAAGAAGCAAAAACAGTTGGAAAACATAAAAAAATAATAAAAAACTGAAATAAACAGGAAAGAAAGAGAGAAGCAACGAAAGAAACAATTATTCGAAAAAGAAAGAAAGAAGCAAAAAAAAAAAAAAAACACACACACACACAAATAATCAATAAAGAAAGACTATAGAAGCAAAACCAACAAAAAAAACACAAAAAAAACGAAAGAGGGAATAATCGAAAGAAGCAAAAAAAGGTGGGAATGAGAGGGGAGGGGGAGGGGGAGGGAGAATATAGGGGAGATGCCTCCATGTCGTGTGATCTTCAGCGAGGGCGGCTCGAAGGGGTTAAAATCCCTCAGAGATCTTGGGAGAAAGATTTTTGCAGTGCTACCGAAAGGGGAAGAAGGAGAAGAAAGGAGAAAGAGAGAGGAGGGGATAAAGAATAGGTTGGATGGAGAATGGGTGGAAGAAACGAAAAAAAAATAAGAAATAAGAAATGGTAAAAAAATATAAAGGAGAAGAAATGAAGATGATTATGATAAAGTAGGGGGAAGAAGGAGAAGAAAGAAGGAGAGAGGAGGGATAAAGAATAGGTTGGATGGAGAATGGGTAGAAGAAATGAAAAAAATATGAATAAAGGAATAGGTGAAAAATATAAAGAAGGAGAAAAGAAAGGAAATGAAGATTATTATGATAAAGTAGGGGGAAGAAAGAGAAGGAAGAAGGAGAGACGAGGGGATAAAGAATAGGTGGATGGAGAATGTGTGGAAGAAATGAAAAAAATAAGAAAAAAGAAATAGATAAAAAAACATAAAGAATAA
>NC_091581.1:26372162-26374662 GCF_042767895.1 Penaeus vannamei
TCCTTCTTTTAACTACGCGAAACATTTTCCCAATTCCCAATCCTTCTTTTAACTACGAGAAACATCTTCCCAATTTTCCAATCCTTCTTTTAACTAAGAGGAACATCCCAGCTTTTCCCTTTTCCCACGAGAAACATCCCAGATTTTCCCTCTTCCTTCCCTTCTTACCAGTTTCCAATCCTTCTTTTAACTACGAGAAACAGCTTCCCAATTCCCAATCCTTCTTTTAAGTACGAGGAACATCTTCCCAATTCCCAATCTTTCTTTTAACTACGAGAAACATCCCAGCTTTTCCCTCTTCCTTCCCTTCTTCCCAATTTCCAATCCTTCTTTTAACTGCGAGAAACCTTCTTCCCAATTTCCAATCCTTCTTTTAACTACGAGAAACATCTTCCCAATTCCCAATCCTTCTTTTAACTACGAGAAACATCTTCCCAATTCCCAATCCTTCTTTTAACTACGAGAAACATCTTCCCAATTCCCAATCCTTCTTTTAACTACGCGAAACATGTTCCCAATTCTCAATCCTTCTCTTAACTACGAGAAACATCTTCCCAATTCCCAATCCTTTTTTAACTACGAGAAACATCCCAGCTTTTCCCTTTTCCCACGAGAAACATCCCAGATCTTCCTTCCCTTCTTTCCTATTCCCAATCCTTCTTTCAACTACGAAAAACATCTTCCCAATTCCCAATCCTTCTTTTTAACTAACGCGAAACATCCCAGCTTTCCAATCCTTTTTTTAACTACGATAAACATCTTCCCAATCCCCAATCCTTCTTTTAACTACGAGAAACATCTTCCCAATTCCCAATCCTTCTTTTAAGTACGAGAAACATCCCAGCTTTTCCCTTTTCCTTCCCAATTCCCAATCCTTCTTTTAACTACGATAAACATCTTCCCAATCCCCAATCCTTCTTTTTAACTACGAGAAACATCCCAGCTTTTCCCTTTTCCTTCAATTCTTTCCTATTCCCAATCCATCTTTTCCTACGAGAAACATCCCAGCTTTTCCCTCTTCCTTCCCTTCTTCCCAATTCCCAATCCTTCCTTTTACTACGAAAAACATCTTCCCAATTCCCAATCCTTCTTTTAACTCCGAAGAACATCCCAGCTCTTCCCTTTTCCTTCCCTTCTTACCAATTCCCAATCCTTCTTTTAACTACGAGAAACATCCCAGCTTTTCCCTTTTCCCACGAGAAACATCCCAGCTTTTCCCTCTTCCTTCCCGTCTTCCCAATTCCCAATCCTTCTTTTAACTACGCGAAACATCCCAGCTTTCCCCGACTCACAACAACATAAACACACATTTTCCCCGCGCCACCAAATGACTGACGCCCCATTGTTTTGTCCATTTAATTACAACAAGGCTCCCGAACGCCATAATAACTCGAATTTTAGGAGGTTGCGAATAGTTTAAGAGCCGTTTACACCCCTTCTGTGGGCGTGTGTGTGTTTTTTTAGCGTTATCTTTCGGTTTAAATCATTTTATTTGGTATTGTCTTTTGATAGTAAATCTATTGGTAGTTAGCAGTAGTTGTAACACATATTTGTCGTATATTTATCTTTGATTGTGTTAGTTTTAATTGTTTTGGGTTGTGATGAAAGGTATACTATAACATATATACATGTATGCAAACGCACACACACACACACATCTCTCTCTCTCTCTCTCTCTCTCTCTCTCTCTCTCTCTCTCTCTCTCTCTCTCTCTCTCTCTCTCTCTCTCTCTCTCTCTCTATCTATCTATCTATCTATCTATCTGTATTAAAACTAAACAAATTTAAAAAATAACAACAAAAACGGGTGAAAGTAGAGGTGGAGGAGATAAGTAGGAAATGAGAAAGTGGGAAAAAAAAGAGAAGTATAATGATGAGAGAAAAATCCCACGGTGGGGAAGCCAAAGAAGAAAAAACGAAGAAGAAAGAAAGAAACGAAAGAAGGAAGGAAGGAAGGACACAAAACATCGAAAAAAGAATAATAAAAATAAATGAAAATAAAAGAATAAAAAAATACAGTAAAGGGGAGGTCACATACATGTCTCCGTGGTAAAGGACCAGCACCCCTCGTCACACGTATTAATTTGAGTCCCAATTCTGTAGGCAGCAGCCGTACTCGACATGTCTACAGCGTATTCATATCATGTTATATAGTCATTGCACAGGAACGTATGAATGACGTAAGTGATGGAGAGGGGAAACCTAATTAATAGACCTGTCAATAAGGAAGAATATAGGCCTCTGTAAGTGCACACACACATACGCACACGCACACACACAGGCACATACACACACGCTCATACACAGGCACATACACAGGCACAAACATATAGAGAGATACGTGTGTGTATGTGTGTGTGTGTGTGTGTGTGTGTGTGTGTGTGTGTGTGTGTGTGTGTGTATGTGTGTGTGTGTGTGTGTGTGTGTGTGTGTGTGTGTCATCATTCACATAAACAAATTGCTCAAGTCAGATCTCCATTTTTCATGAAAAAAAACTCAGA
>NC_091581.1:26394662-26397162 GCF_042767895.1 Penaeus vannamei
GGGAGTGATTGAAGGAGAGAGTGGATGAGGGAGAGACATGATTCTAGAATTGTGAGGGAATGAATGAGTGAATGGATGGGTGAGGGAAGGAAAGGACAGATATTGGTAATGAGTAGATGAATGATAGAATGAGTAAATCAGAGTGAATGGGTAAGGGGAAGGACAGACATTGATAATTAGAGGAATGAGAGAAGGAGTAAGTGAATGAGTGAGGGAGGTGAGTGTTATTGTGCTTATGAGTGAACGAATGTTTATTGTGAATTATTACGATAATGTAAATATAAATGTGATTGTGAGGGAGTGGATGAGACCTATGGAATGTGACTGCGAATGGATGTGGCATTGGTATCGTGCTTTTGAGTGGATGAATGAAAAAGATGTTTATTGTATATAGAAGACAGTGCAATTGTAACTGTGAAGCGTGTGAGAATGAGGAAATGTATAAGTGAGAGAATGAGATTATCTTTCTGATTGTGAGTTGAGGAATGAGATTGTGATTGTTTTAGTGATTGTACTTTAATGAGATCGAATGTGTGAACAGATGAATGGGTGAGAGGAGGTGAGTCTTATTGTGCTTATGAGTGAACGAATGTTTATTGTGAATTGTTACGATAATGTAAATATAAATATGATTGTGAGGGAGTGGATGAGAGCTATTGAATGTGATTGCGAATGGATGTGGCACTGTTATTGTGTTTATGAGTGGATGAATAAAAGAGATGTTTATTGTATATAAAAGACAGTGCATTACATTGCTACTGTAAAGTGTGTGAGAATGAGGAAGTGTATAAGTGAGAGAATGAGATTATCTTTCTGATTGTGAGTTGAGGAATGAGATTGTGATTGTTGTAGCGATTGTACTTTAATGAGAGTGAATGTATGAACAGATGAGGAAGGAGAAACACTATTGTGATTGTCAGTGGATGGACGAGAGAATGGGAATAAGATTGTAGTTGTGACTAAATAAATTTAACTTTGGGTGAATCCTTTGTGCAAATAAGATTTGTTGATTGTGGCAGGACACAAAGGAATTGGTAATTGTTATCAGTGCGAATGTATGCATGTGATTGTGAACGATTGTGGTTGTGAATGACTGACAACATGAAATTATAGATACTATAGATAGATAATTGTCTTTTTATTTCATCATTTTTTACATCTTAAATACATCCTTTTCATCCTGAAAATAATAAAGCAGAGATATGATTAAATCCACAGAAAAAAATATCCTCCACACTCACAATATCACAACAGGAATAAAAATACCTAAAAACTAAATCTCATCTACAACTTTCGCTTTCAATTCTCCTCATTATCATCCTCCCTTTATCTGGCTTTCTCTTATTCCCTTTCGCACTCTCCTTGCGTTGACTCCACTGCCCGGGCTGAGATGAGACACTAAACACTTCTTTCCCCTTTCCTGCACCTGGAGAATGGCTTCATTCTCTCTCTCTCTCTCTCTCTCTCTCTTTCTCTCTCTCTCTCTCTCTCTCTCTCTCTCTCTCTCTCTCTCTCTCCCTCTCTCTCTCTCTCTCTTTGTCTGTCTGTCTGTCTATCTGTCTCTGTCTGTCTGTCTATCTGTCTCTCTTTCGCTTTCTCTGTCTGTCTCTCTCTAAGTCTCACGCTCTCTTTGTCTGTCTGTCTGTCTCTCTCTCTCTCTCTCTCTCTCTCTCTCTCTCTCTCTCTCTCTCTCTCTCTCTCTCTCTCTCTCTCTCTCTCTCTCTCTCTCTCTCTCTCTTTGTCTGTCTGTCTGTCTATCTGTCTCTGTCTGTCTGTCTATATGTCTCTCTCTCTCTCTCTCTCTGCCTGTCTCTCTCTAAGTCTCACGCTCTCTTTGTCTCTCTGTCTGTCTCTCTCTCTCTCTCTCTCTCTCTCTCTCTCTCTCTCTCTCTCTCTCTCTCTCTCTCTCTCTCTCTCTCTCTTGTCTCTCTCTCTCTCTCTCTCTCACTGTTTGTCTGCCTGTCTGTCTCTCTCTCTCTCACTTTGTCTGTCTGTTTGTCTTCTGTCTGTCTCTGTATGTCTCTCTCTTCTTTGCTTTCTCTGTCTGTCTGTCTCTAAGTCTCACGCTCTTCTCTTTGTCTGTCTGTCTGTCTCTCTCTTTCTCTATCTCTCTCTCTCTCTCTCTGTATCTGTCTGTCTGTCTCTCTTTCTCTCTCTCTCTGTATCTGTCTGTATGTCTCTCTCTTTCTCTCTCTCTGTCTTTTTGTTTGTCTGCCTGCCTGTCTGTCTGTCTGTTTACCTACCTGTCTGTCTTTCTGTCTGTCTGTCTATCTGTCTGTCTCTCTTTCTCTCTCTCTCTTCCCTCTCTCTCTCTCTCTCTCTCTCTCTCTCTCCCTTCTCTCTCTCTCTCTCTCTCTCTCTCTCTCTACCTCTTTCTCTCTCTCTCTCCCTCTCTCTCTCTCTCTCTCCCTCCCTCCCTCCCTCCTTCTCTGCCTCCCTCTCTTTCTCATTCCCTCTGTGGCTTAGGTAGAGAGAAGATGAGCAAACAAGAGGGGGGGGG
>NC_091581.1:26442333-26447333 GCF_042767895.1 Penaeus vannamei
TTCTTTCTCGCTCAGTTATATTAGTTTTTTTTCATCTTAGTTTTTTATTTTAGGTGTGTTTTTTTTTTGTTCAGTTAAATTAGTTTTTTTTTTAGTTTTTTATTTTATTTTTTTTTTTAGTTTTTTTTTTTCTCTTTCTTGCTCTGTTATATTAGTGGTTCTCGACTTGTTTATAGGATCGTTGACTGCTTGTCTAAGATAAAATTAACATCATATGTTATTATGAATACAAGGAGAAAAAGCTAATGTAATAAAAAGGTAAAAATGATTTTTTGAAAATGGTCTACAAAAAATCGAGAAAATTATAGAAACAAGAAGCTAACGTTTTAATTTCTCTTGATAATGAATAAATATAAATAAATAGATTTTAGAGTTTGAAGAAGAGTATGCAACTTTTTTCTTTCTTTCCCATTTTTCCATCTTTTCATTATTTGTTCTCTCTCCCTCTATTTTACTCTTCCTCTATCCTTTACCTCCCTTATTGTCTCTGCCTAACCCCTTTCCTTTCCCTCCTCTCTCTTTCTCTCACTTTCTATGTCCGAAAATAAAAGAAAGAGAACTGGACATTGGGAGAAGGGATATGAAGAGAAAAAATATAAGAGGAAGGAGAAAGGCGAATGGATAGACTGAAATAATAGAGATAAAGATAAAACACGAGAAGAGAGTAAAAAGGGACACAAACACACACACAAATGTCTATCTATCTGTACACACACACGTATGTACATATATGTGTGTGTATGAGTGTGTGTGTACATATGTGTGTGTGTGAGTGTGTGTTTGTGTGTATGTGTGTGTGTGTGCGTGTGAGTATGACGTCATTATAAACGGTGATGATTTCTCTGCTTATTACTGTTCTCTTATTGAATTGTTTACATTCAAACAACTCATGGATAATCGATATAAGTTACTTTATTTGTCTTAATACTAAATTTTGTTATATTGATATGCATTTGGATGATAAAATTACATTCAAAACTTTGTAGTAGGGTCCATACAACTTTATAATCAGAACTAACACATCTTTTAAATAGCGAATCAATAACGATATATCTATATCTATCTATCTATCTGTATATATATATATATATATATATATATATATATATATATATACATATATATATATATATATATATATATATATATATATATATATATATATATATATATATATATATATATATATATATATATGTGTGTGTGTGTGTGTGTGTGTGTGTGTGTGTGTGTGCATATATATTCTCGTATATATATATATGATATATATATATATATATATATATATATATATATATATATATATATATATATATATATATATATATATATATATATATATATATATATATATATATATATATATAAACATACAAGTCTCTGAAATCATCGCGTTCTTTCTCTGAACTAAACATGCCAACACACGTGTATACCTCCTTAACCTGTAAAGAAAAGCTTTGTAAAGATAGTTCCCCCCCCCCCTCCCTACCCCCCTACCCCCCTCCACACCATACCAATCCCACGCCCCCCACCCTCCACCCCATTACCCCCATTTCCGATAACTGAAGAGAGAGAAAGAGCGGAGGAAGGTGGGGGGTGGAGGGGGGCGTGGTAGGGGATGAGGGGGATACTTAGGGGATAGGGAGGGTAGGGGGGAGGGGGTAGGGTTCAGAAAGGTAGGGGGGAGCTTGGAGGGGGATGAGGGGGATACTTAGGTGACAGAGGGAAGGGTAGGGGGAGGGGGGTAGGGATTCAGAGAAATTTGGTGGGGGGCGGGGCATAGTTCAGAGAAGGTGGTGGTTGAGGGGGCTTGGAGCCGGAGGGGATGTGAGGGGGATACTTAGGGGACAGGGAAGGTAAGGGGGAGGGGGAGGGTTCCAGAAAGGTGGTGGTGGGGGGCGGGGCTGGAGTTCACAAAAGGTGATGGTGGTTGAGGGGGGGGGCTTGAGGAGGGGATGAGGGGGATACTTAGAGGGGACACTAGGAAGATAGGGTGAGAGGGTGGGGGTATTGCGGATTCAGAGAATTTGGTGGTGGTGGGGCCAGGGGTAGGGTTCCAGAAAGGTGGTGTTTGAGGGGGAGGGGGCTTGGAAGGGGGGATGAGGGGATACTTAGGGGACAGGGAAGGGTAGGGAGGGTAGGGGGGAGGGGGAGAGGAGGGGGGACAGAGACCTCCCGCTCGCCGTAAAACCCGAAATGACAAAGAGTATATGATGGGAAGTGTTTGATTATGCGGGACATCAAACGACGGGAAACTATTGGCGCCGGTCTGTTATCGGAGAAAAGGAAAGTTGAAAAGAAAAGAAAAAAAAAGAAGAGGATACAAAGGAAGAAGAAGAAAATATGCGAAAAAGAAGAAGGAAAAAAAGAAGAGGATGTAAAGGAAGCAGAAGAAAATATCCGAAAAAGAAAAGGATGTAAAGGAAGCAGAAGAAAAGATCCGAAAAAGAAGAAGGAAAAAAAGAAGAGGATGTAAAGGAAGCAGAAGAAAATATCCGAAAAAGAAGAAGGAAAAATGAAGAGGATGTAAAGGAAGCAGAAGAAAATATCCGAAAAAGAAGAGGATGTAAAGGAAGCAGAAGAAAATATCCGAAAAAGAAGAGGATGTAAAGGAAGCAGAAGAAAATATCCGAAAAAGAAGAGGATGTAAAGGAAGCAGAAGAAAATATCCGAAAAAGAAGAGGATGTAAAGGAAGAAGAAGAAAATATCCGAAAAAGAAGAGGATGTAAAGGAAGCAGAAGAAAATATCCGAAAAAGAAGAGGATGTAAAAAGGAAGCAGAAAGAAAATATCCGAAAAGAAGAAGAGGATGTAAAGGAAGAAAGAAAGAAAATATCCGAAAAAGAAGAGGATGTAAAGCAAGAAGAAGAAAATATCCGAAAAAGAAGGGGATGTAAAGGAAGCAGAAGAAAATATCCGAAAAAGAAGGGGATGTAAAGGAAGCAGAAGAAAATATCCGAAAAAGAAGAGGATGTAAAGGAAGAAGAAGAAAATATCCGAAAAAGAAGAGGATGTAAAGGAAGCAGAAGAAATTATCCGAAAAAGAAGAAGGAAAAAAGAGGAGGATGTAAAGGAAGAAGAAATATCCGAAAAAGAAGAAGAAAAAAAAGAAGATGATGTAAAGGAAGCAGAAGAAAATATCCGAAAAAGAAGAGGATGTAAAGGAAGCAGAAGAAAATATCCGAAAAAGAAGAGGATGTAAAGGAAGCAGAAGAAAATATCCGAAAAAGAAGAGGATGTAAAGGAAGCAGAAGAAAATATCCGAAAAAGAAGAGGATGTAAAGGAAGAAGAAGAAAATATCCGAAAAAGAAGGGGATGTAAAGGAAGCAGAAGAAAATATCCGAAAAAGAAGGGGATGTAAAGGAAGCAGAAGAAAATATCCGAAAAAGAAGAGGATGTAAAGGAAGCAGAAGAAAATATCCGAAAAAGAAGAGGATGTAAAGGAAGCAGAAGAAAATATCCGAAAAAGAAGAGGATGTAAAAAGGAAGCAGAAGAAAATATCCGAAAGAAAGAGGATGTAAAAAGGAAGCAAGAAGAAAATATCCGAAAAAGAAGAGGATGTAAGGAAGCAGAAGAAAATATCCGAAAAAGAAGAGGATGTAAAAGGAGAAGAAGAAGAAAATATCCGAAAAAGAAGAGGATGTAAAGGAAGAAGAAGAAAATATCCGAAAAAGAAGGGGATGTAAAGGAAGCAGAAGAAAATATCCGAAAAAGAAGGGGATGTAAAGGAAGCAGAAGAAAATATCCGAAAAAGAAGAGGATGTAAAGGAAGCAGAAGAAAATATCCGAAAAAGAAGAAGGAAAAAAAGAAGAGGATGTAAAGGAAGCAGAAGAAAATATCCGAAAAAGAAGAAAAAAATGAGGATGTGAAGGAAGCAGAAGAAAAAGAAGAAGGAAAAAAAGAAGAGGATGTAAAGGAAGCAGAAGAAAATATCCGTAAAAGAAGAAAAAAATGAGGATGTGAAGGAAGCAGAAGAAAAAGAAGAAGGAAAAAAGGAAGAGGATGCAAAGGAAGCAGAAAAAAATATCCGAATAAGAAGAAGAAAAAAAGAAGAGGATGTAAAGGAAGCAGAAGAAAAAGAAGAAGGAAAAAAAGAAGAGGATGCAAAGGAAGAAGAAGAAATATCCGAAAAAGAAGAAGGAAAAAATGAAGAGGATGTCAAGGAAGCAGAAGAAAATATCCGATGATTTATGGAATTAAAACGCCTGAAGCAAGGAAAAAAAATGAGTGATTGATTTTTCCCAAAATGGATTGGGTATTTTTATCATTAATATTATCATAGTGTACATAGTCTTCATCATTAATCATTGTGACATTGTTTTAATCATCATCATTACCGTTACTGTTATTATTATCCTTACAATTACCACAACAACTATTATTATTACAACTATTACTAGTAGTATCATAACTATATATCTTTTATCATTATCACCATTTCAGTTTCTCTCTTATGTTTTCTTTCCCAATCCATTTAATATAATGGCATTTATATGTTTTATTTTTCTATTTTTATCCGTTTTCTTCACTTCCTTTTTCTTCAGGGGAAACTTAAGCGCAAACGGCCAAAGAGTCGTAAAGACAACAGTAGTAAAACACTCACCGCTCTGTCTTCTCTTTTCCTCTCTCCCTCTCTCTGGGCCCTTCCTCCCGTCTGCCTTCTATGTTTTTTCTCTATCTCTGTTTGTTTGTTTGTTTGTTTGTCTGTCTGTCTTCTCTTATCCTCTTTCCCTCTCTCCCTTTCTCCCTCTCCCTTTCTCCCTCTCCTTTGGTCCCTCCTCCTCCCGTCTGCCTTCTCTTTTCATTCTCTCCTGTCTCTGGCTGTTTGTTTGTATGTTTGTTTGTTTGTTTGTCTGTCTGTCTGTCTTCTCTTTTCCTCTCTCCCTCTCTCCCTCTCTCCCTCTCCCCTCTCCTTTGGTCCCTCCTCCTCTCGTCTGCCTTCTCTTTTTTTTCTCTCCTGTCTCTGGCTGTTTGTTTGTTTGTTTGTTTGTCTGTCA
>NC_091581.1:26449833-26454833 GCF_042767895.1 Penaeus vannamei
TTTTAGCAAGAAATATATATGTATATATTTCTTTTTTCATCTTCTTGTAATCCTAGCATTCAATATCTTTTTTATCTCACTTCTTACATTCTTTCTTTTTCTTTTTTTTTCCTTTCCATTACCTACACCACCTCCCCTTTCTCCTCTCCTTTCCATCTTCCCTTCAAATTCCCTCTCTCCTTTCCCTCTCCTCTCCCTCCCCTCCCCCTCCCCTCCCCTTCCTTCTCTCCACTTCTTCCTTTCTATTTCCCTTCAATTCCTCGTTCGCACTTTCTTTCTCTCCCCTTCTCTTAGAGTTTTACTTCTTCTCTTTATTGTTTTTTTTCCCATCCCTCGCTTTCTTTCTCTCTATCCTTCTTTGAACCCGATTCTCCTCTTCCTCTTTTTCCCCTAAAATTCTACCCCACTCGCCATTTTTTCCTCCCCTACTGGTCCTTTTTTCCCTCACCTTCACCTCATCACCCCATCACCTTTCCCCTTTCTCCTCACCTATTCCCTTTCCCTCACCTTCCCCCTTCACGTCACCTTCACCCTATTACTTTTCCACTTTACCCTCACCCTCACCCCATCACCTTTCCCTTTACCTTCACCCTATTACCTTTTTCCTTTCCCTAAACTTCACCTTTCCTCTTTCCCCTCACCTTCATCCCATCACGTTCCCCTTTCCCCCTCACCTTCCCCTTTCCCCTCCCTTTCATTCGCTTTCACCCCATCATCCTTCCCCTTTCCCCCTCCCTTTCCTTCGCTTTCACCCCATCATCTCCTCCCTTTCCCCTCCCTTTCCTTCGCTTTCACCCCCATCATCTTCCCCTTTCCCCTCCCTTTCCTTCGCCTTCTCTTGCCCTCCCTTGCTCCTGTAACTATTACCCTGCTCATCCAATCTTTCTCCCCTTCTCCCCCATCAAAGCTCAAAACACAAAGAAAGTTCCCCCAACAACTATACAATTATCATAATCGTCCTCGAGGCTGTCACTTCCCCCTACCCCTCCCCCTCCTCCCCCCACCCCTCTACTTCCCTTTTTTTCCCTACTATTCTCTCCCTCCCCCACTTTTTTTCCCCCTCTCTCCTTTCTTCTCTCGCTCCACTTTGTTCGTCCCTCCCTTTCGCTTTTTTTCTTCACTTTTTCTCTCGTCTCTCCTTTACTCCCCTTTCGCTTTTATCATTTGTACTCTTTCTTTTCTTTTTAACTAATCTTTTCCTTTATTTTTTTCACAATCTCCTTTTCTTCTTCTTCCCTCCTTCTTTTTTCTGTTCTTCCCTCCATGTCTCTCCCTTTTTCGGACCTCTCTTCCCATTTCTTATCCCATATATTCTTCCCTCTAAATATCTTCTTCCTTCTCTTTCTCTTCTCTCTCTCCTTTTCCAAATAATTTCTCCCCTTTTTTCTCATAGCTCCTTTCTACCATCTTGTCTTCTCTCTTCCTATTCCACCAATTCTTTCCCTTTCGTTCGCTAATTTTTTCTCTCTCCAGCCTCCCTCTCTCCTATCTTCTTATCTCCCCTTTCGCCTCCTCTTTCCACCCTCTCTTCCTCCTCCTTCCCCCCTTCCTTGCCTACTACCACCTCCTCCCCCTCAACCCCTTCTCCATCCTTTCCTTTCCCTTCCTTCTCTATCTCTCTCTTTCCTTCCCATCCCTCCCCTCCCCCTACCTCGTCTCCCCCAACCTCTTCCCCTTACCCTTCTCCTCCGCACCCCCACCCCCACATCGTCTTCCTCTCCCCTCTTTACCCTCCACCCCTCCTTGTCCCACCCCACCCAGAACCCCATCTCCCCATACCCCTTATCCCCCCTACCCCTCCCCCGGTCCCACCCTCCATCCCCTCCTCCCCCCACCCCCCCTCCCCTCCCCGCTCCTTACCATCCACCCCCTCTTTGCCCCCCTACCCACCCAGAACCCCATCTCCCTCATACCTCTTATCCACCCTACCCCTCCCCGGCCCCACCCTCTTCCTCCCTCCTCCTCCCCCCATCCCCTACCCCTCCCCCAGCCCCACCCCCTCTTTACCCCCCTCCTCCTCCTTACCCCCCACCCACCCAACCCCATCTCCCCCACCCCATCTCCCCCATACCTCACCCCCATCTCCCCCATACCCCCCCACCCTACCCCACTCCACACCCCACACCCACCCCCGCACCCCCGGCACAACGTGAGTCTTGCCCTTTTTTTTTTGGTGTTTTGCCACAAGAGTCCATTCTTTTGAGCTTCTGTCATTCTACCGCATTTGCATAAGTCGGCCTCGAATGCTGTATTATGTTCAAGGGAGGAACTATACTAAACGCATATCAGTAGGGAGGGAGGGTAGGTGGAAGGGGAAGGGGGATAGGGAGAGGGAAGGGGGATAGGGAGAGAAGGAGAGGGAAGTGGGGGAGGAAGGGGTGGGGTGGGGAGGATAGGGAGAGGAGGAGGGGAGGATAGGGAGGAGAAGTGGGGGTGGAAGAGGGAGGGGATAGGGAGAGGGGGTGGGGGAGTGGAGGTGGGGAGGATAGGGAGAGAAGGAGAGGGGAGTGGAGGTGGGGAGGCTAGGAGAGGGGGAGTGGAGGTGGGGGAGGGATAGGGAGAGGGGGAGTGAAGGAGAGGAGGAAAGGGAGAAGGGATGGGAAGGACAGGGAAAGGGGGAGTGAAAGAGAGTGGAGGTGGGGAGAGAAGGGAGAGAAAGAGGGGATGGGAAGAAGAGGGAAAGGAGGAGAAAAAGAGAAAAAAAGGGAGAGAGAGAGGGGGAGCGAAGGTGGGGAAGGAAGGGAAAGGGGGAGGGGGAGGGAAGAGAGAGGGACAGAGAGAGTGAAAGAGAAGAGGGAAGGGAGAAAGATTGTATGTGGAAGGGAAGGGAAAGGGAGAGAAGAACTGAATAGGATAGAGATAGAAAGGAAGGGCAGATTGAAAGATGACGAGGAAAGTGGAGAGGAAAAGGATAGAGAAAGGGAAGGTGAAGGAGAGGGATAAAGAACTACGAACACCGTGGATGAGAGAGAATTAAGAACGAAGGAGTAAAGAGGACATCAAGTGGAAAAGGAAAAAATTAAAACGAAGAAAGAGGAGAGAGAGAGAGAGAGAGAGAGAGAGAGAGAGAGAGAGAGAGAGAGAGAGAGAGAGAGAGAGAGAGAGAGAGAGAGAGAGAGAGAGAGATAAACAAGCCAAAGATACACATAGAGAAACAGTACAAAACAAAACAAAACAAAATAGATTCTCCCATCTGCCTATTCCTATTACACACCGAAGTTCTCGCATTCTAATACCGATATTTTTACCATATACTATTTTTTTTCCTCTCTCTCTCTCTCTCTCTCTTTTCGTATGTATGTATATTTTCCACCCAACTTGAGCCAAAGTTCGAGACCGACCTCTTTGCGGAAGTCAGTTTAATTAGCGGCAAGAGCTAGTGTCTGTGGCATCACATCTGGCACACTTGAGTATCTTTTTTGACTAGTTAATCTAAATATCTATTTAATATCACTCTCCGGCCAAAGTTTGCTGCGTTGCGATCTCTTGGTTAATGTTGTTTTGACGTTTTTGGTGATTTTTTTTTAATGCCTTTTTTTTTTTTTTTTTTTTTGGCGGAGAGGAAGTTTTGTTTCGGTCTTTCTCTTCGTTTCTTATTCATAATTGTCATCGTTGTTAGTATCACCATCATTATCAGCGTTATGTTATCGTTGTTATCGTTGTCATCCTTATTCCATCTTTCACGCCAATGCATATATATGAAGCACTAGAAACAGGACTTAAACTCGTTACTTACACACAAAAGTTTATGAAGCCCTAGAAACAGGTTTTAAACACGTTACTTAAACACAAAAGTTTCTCAAACAGAAAAAAACGGACAAAGAAAACAAACAAACACTAAACCAGCCTTGATGACTCGTCACATCTGCCACCAGTCATTACACCGGAACGACCAACCGGCCATTACACACGAAGTACTTCCCCTCACATACCCCTCTTTCTTTCTTTATCACCATACAAGTGAAATCATAATTGTAACCTGTAACCTCTTGGAATATCTTATTTATATGAAGGGTCAATGATATCATAATAAAGGACAATAATAAGCACTTAAAATCATAATTATAACCAGGAGCCTTCTGGAATATCTTATTGATATGAAGGGTCAATGATATCATAATAAAGGTCAATAATTAGCACTTAAAATCATAATTGTAACCTGTAACCTCTTGGAATATCTTATTTATATGAAGGGTCAATGATATCATAATAAAGGTCAATAATTAGCACTTAAACTCATAATTATAACCTGGAGCCTCCTGTAATATCTTATTTATATGAAAGGTCAATGATATCAAAATAAAAGTCAATAATAAGCACTTAAAATCATAATTATAACCTGGAGCCTTCTGTAATATCTTATTTATAGGAAGGGTCATTAATAAGATCATAATAAAGGTCAATAATAAGCACTTAAAATCATAATTATAACCTGGAGTTTCTTGGAATATCTTATTTATATGAAGGGTCAATGATATCATAATAAAGGTCAATAATTAGCACTTAAAATCATAATTGTAACCTGTAACCTCTTGGAATATCTTATTTATATGAAAGGTCAATGATATCATAACAAAGGTCAATAATAAGCACTTAAAATCATAATTATAACATGGAGCCTCCTGTAATATTTATATGAAGGGTCAATGATATCATAATAAAGGTCAATAATTAGTACTTAAAATCATAATTATAACCTGGAGCCTCTTGGAATATCTTATTTATATGACGGGTCAATGATATCATAATAAAGGTCAATAATAAGCACTTAAAATCATAATTATAACCTGGAGCCTTCTGGAATATCTTATTTATAGGAAGGGTCATTAATAAGATCATAATAAAGGTCAATAATAAGCACTTAAAATCATAATTATAACCTGGAGCCTCCTGTAATATCTTATTTATATGAAAGGTCATTAATAAGATCATAATAAAGGTCAATAATAAGCACTTAAAATCATAATTATAACCTGGAGCCTCCTGTAGTATCTTATTTA